>NW_024353573.1:0-6842 GCF_902729225.1 Pteropus medius
GCCCTCCCGGGGCCTTGGGGCTCTGTGGGCGATGCTCGGTCATCTGCGGGTACTGGGTAGCGAAGTTGGAGGAGCACTCACTGACACTTTGAGCTCCTAGAGGTACAAACTACGTCTCATTCGTCTCTGTATGCTCTTGCAGGGTTCAGGGCCACCCACAGACAGCGTACCCAGGGATGCTTTGCCCCTGCGTCCATGGCGGCCGTCACCCGCTGGAAAGAGTTCAGTTGGGAGACACTGCAGACAGCTGTGGGTCTGAATTCAGCCTCCGTGCCTTAGGAGCTTTGCGATCAGCTCTTTGAGCCTTTCATTTCTTCATTTTGAATGCGTCCACGGGGACCATTACGACCATCCCAGGCAGAAAGGTGAGGGAGAGGGAGGTGTCTGCTTCCGTCCTGAAGTCTGATTTCCACTGCAAAAAGCGGGAAGGAGCCGAGGCCTTAGGAAGGAGCCCCGGGGCCTCTGGGATGAAAAGAGATCATGCTGAATTGTGGCTCTGGAACGCCCGGTGTCCACACTGCGGGGAGGTGGAGGTGCTAGAAGCGGCCTGTCTGATCTCAAATGTCTAAGGAAAACACAGCCTTTTGTTATTAAAATCACCATATATATATAAATATATATATAGAAAGAGAGAGAGAAATCCATAGATACATAGACAGATAGATAGATAGATAGATAGATAGATAGATAGATAGTTAAATAGATAGATGGATAGATAGATAGATATAGAGATATCTATAGATACACATAAAGATATAGATATAGATATATCTAGGGGAGCTCTGGCAAAAAGCACTCTACAGACGGGCATTTTGAGCCAGAATCGCAGACTTCCGAGAAAAGGCTCACTTGCGGCAAATGCACAGCCCTCCCGGGGCCTTGGGGCTCTGTGGGCGATGCTCGGTCATCTGCGGGTACTGGGGTAGCGAAGTTGGAGGAGCACTCAGTGACACTTGGAGCTCCTAGAGGTACAAACTACGTCTCATTCGTCTCTGTAACCTCTTGCAGGGTTCACGGCCACCCACACACAGCGTAGCCAGGGATGCTTTGGCCCCTCCGTCCATGGGGGCCGTCACCCGCTGGAAAGAGGTCAGCTGGGAGACACTGCAGACAGCTGTGGGTCTGAATCGGCCTCCGTGCCTTAGGAGCTTTGCGATCAGCTCTCTGAGCCTTTCATTTCTTCATTTTGAATGCGTCCACGGGGACCATCACGACCATCCCAGGCAGAAAGGGGAGGGCGAGGGAGGTGTCTGCTTCCGTCCTGAAGTCTGATTTCCACTGCGGAAAGCGGGAAGGAGCCGAGGCATTAGGAAGGAGCCCCGGGGCCTCTGGGATGAAAAGAGATCATGCTGAATTGTGGCTCTGGAACGCTCGGTGTCCACACTGCGGGGAGGTGGAGGTGCTAGGAGCGGCCTGTCTTCTGCGGTAGACCAGGGGTCCACGCAGGTTTCCTTCGAAAATCCAATTCATACATATATGCATATAGATGAACATATATATGCATATATATGTATATGGTAGCTTTGGCAAAAAGCTCTCTGGTGACGTCCATTTCGGAGCCAGAATCGCAGACTTCCGAGAAAAAGGCTCACTTGGCGGCAATGTACCAGCCCTCCCGGCTTGGGCTCTGTGGGCGACATGCTCGGTCATCTATGGTACTGGCATGGCTGGAGGAGCACTCACTGACACTTTTGAGCTCCTAGAGGTACAAACTACGTCTCTATCTGTCTTGTATCCTCTTGTGGGTTCAGGGCCACCCACAGACAGCGTACCCAGGGATGCTTTGGCCCCTCTGTCCATGGCGGCCGTCCCCCGCTGGAAAGAGGTCAGTTGGGAGACACTGCAGACAACTGTGGGTCTGAATTCGGCCTCCGTGCCTCAGGAGCTTTGCGATCAGCTCTCTGAGCCTTTCATTTCTTCATTTTGAATGCGCCCACGGGGACCATTACGACCATCCCAGGCAGAAAGGTGAGGGAGAGGGAGGTGTCTGCTTCCGTCCTGAAGTCTGATTTCCACTGCGGAAAGCGGGAAGGAGCCGAGGCCTTAGGAAGGAGCCCCGGGGCCCTGGGATGAAAAGAGATCATGCTGAATTGTGGCTCTGGAACGCCCGGTGTCCACACTGCGGGGAGGTGGAGGTGCGAGGAGCGGCCTGTCTTCTGTGGTAGAGCAGGGGTCCAGGCAGGTTTCCCTCGAAAATCCACCATATACATATATATGCATATAGATGAACATATATATGCATATATATGTATATGGTAGCTTTGGCAAAAAGCTCTCTGGTGACGCCCATTTCGAGCCAGAATCGCAGACTTCCGAGAAAAGGCTCACTTGCGGCAAATGCACAGCCCTCCCGGAGCCTTGGGGCTCTGTGGGCTATGCTCGGTCATCTGCGGGTACTGGGGTAGCGAAGTTGGAGGAGCACTCACTGACACTTTGAGCTCCTAGAGGTACAAAGTAGGTCTCATTCGTCTCTGTATCCTCTTGCAGGGTTCACGGCCACCCACAGACAGCGTAGCCAGGGATGCTTTGGCCCCTCCGTCCATGGGGGCCGTCACCCGCTGGAAAGAGGTCAGCTGGGAGACACCGCAGACAGCAGTGGGTCTGAATTCGGCCTCCGTGCCTCAGGAGCTTTGCGATCAGCTCTCTGAGCCTTTCATTTCTTCATTTTGAATGCGTCCACGGGGACCATCACGATCATCCCAGGCAGAAAGGTGAGGGCGAGGGAGGTGTCCGCTTCCGTCCTGAAGTCTGATTTCCACTGCGGAAAGCGGGAAGGAGCCGAGGCCTTAGGAAGGAGCCCCGGGGCCTCTGGGATGAAAAGAGATCATGCTGAATTGTGGCTCTGGAACGCCTGCGGGGAGGTGGAGGTGCTAGGAGCGGCCTGTCTGATCTCAAATGTCTAAGGAAAACACAGCCTTTTGTTATAAAAATCACCATATATATATAAATATATATAGAAAGAGAGAGAGAAATCCATAGATACATAGATAGATAGATAGATAGATAGATAGATAGATAGATAGTTAGATAGATAGATGGATAGATGGATAGATAGATAGATATAGAGATATCTATAGATACACATAAAGATATAGATATAGATATATCTAGGGGAGCTCTGGCAAAAAGCACTCTACAGACGGGCATTTTTAGCCAGAATCGCAGACTTCCGAGAAAAGGCTCACTTGCGGCCAATGCACAGCCCTCCCGGGGCCTTGGGGCTCTGTGGGCGATGCTCGGTCATCTGCGGGTACTGGGGTACCGAAGTTGGAGGAGCACTCACTGACACTTTGAGCTCCTAGAGGTACAAACTACGTCTCATTCGTCTCTGTATGCTCTTGCAGGTTCAGGGCCACCCACAGACAGCGTACCCAGGGATGCTTTGGCCCCTCCGTCCATGGCGGCCGTCACCCGGTGGGAAGACTTCAGTTGGGAGGCACTGCAGACAGCTGTGGGTCTGAATTCGGCCTCCGTGCCTTAGGAGCTTTGCGATCAGCTCTCTGAGCCTTTCATTTCTTCATTTTGAATGCGTCCACGGGGACCATCACGACCATCCCAGGCAGAAAGGTGAGGGCGAGGGAGGTGTCTGCTTCCGTCCTGAAGTCTGATTTCCACTGCGGAAAGCGGAAGGAGCCGAGGCCTTAGGAAGGAGCCCCGGGGCCTCTGGGATGAAAAGAGATCATGCTGAATTGTGGCTCTGGAACGCCCGGTGTCCACACTGCGGGGAGGTGGAGGTGCGAGGAGCGGCCTGTCTTCTGTGGTAGAGCAGGGGTCCACGCAGGTTTCCTTCGAAAATCCACCATATACATATATATGCATATAGATGAACATATATATGCATATATATGTATATGGTAGCTTTGGCAAAAAGCTCTCTGGTGACGTCCATTTCGAGCCAGAATCGCAGACTTCCGAGAAAAGGCTCACTTGCGGCAAATGCACAGCCCTCCCGGGGCCTTGGGGCTCTGTGGGCGATGCTCGGTCATCTGCGGGTACTGGGGTAGCGAAGTTGGAGGAGCGCTCACTGACACTTTGAGCTCCTAGAGGTCCAAACTACGTCTCATTCGTGTCTGTATCCTCTTGCAGGGTTCACGGCCACCCACAGACAGCGTAGCCAGGGATGCTTTGGCCCCTCCGTCCATGGGGGCCGTCACCCGCTGGAAAGAGGTCAGCTGGGAGACTCTGCAGACAGCTGGGGGTCTGAATTCGGCCTCCGTGCCTTAGGAGCTTTGCGATCAGCTCTCTGAGCCTTTCATTTCTTCATTTTGAATGCGTCCACGGGGACCATTACGACCATCCCAGGCAAAAAGGTGAGGGAGAGGGAGGTGTCTGCTTCCGTCCTGAAGTCTGATTTCCACTCCGGAAAGCGGGAAGGAGCCGAGGCCTGAGGAAGGAGCCCCGGGGCCTCCGGGATGAAAGAGATCATGCTGAATTGTGGCTCTGGAACGCCCGGTGTCCACACTGCGGGGAGGTGGAGGTGCTAGGAGCGGCCTGTCTGATCTCAAATGTCTAAGGAAAACACAGCCTTTTGTTATAAAATCACCATATATATATAAATATATATATAGAAAGAGAGAGAGAAATCCATAGATACATAGACAGATAGATAGATAGATAGATAGATAGATAGATAGTTAAATAGATAGATGGATAGATAGATAGATATAGAGATATCTATAGATACACATAAAGATATAGATATAGATATATCTAGGGGAGCTCTGGCAAAAAGCACTCTACAGACGGGCATTTTGAGCCAGAATCGCAGACTTCCGAGAAAGGCTCACTTGCGGCAAATGCACAGCCCTCCCGGGGCCTTGGGGCTCTGTGGGCGATGCTCGGTCATCTGCGGGTACTGGGGTAGCGAAGTTGGAGGAGCACTCACTGACACTTTGAGCTCCTAGAGGTGCAAACTACGTCTCATTCGTCTGTGTATCCTCTTGCAGGGTTCACGGCCACCCACAGACAGCGTAGCCAGGGATGCTTTGGCCCCTCCGTCCATGGGGGCCGTCACCCGCTGGAAAGAGGTCAGCTGGGAGACACTGCAGACAGCTGTGGTCTGAATTCGGCCTCCGTGCCTTAGGAGCTTTGCGATCAGCTCTCTGAGCCTTTCATTTCTTCATTTTGAATGCGTCCACGGGGACCATCACGACCATCCCAGGCAGAAAGGTGAGGGCGAGGGAGGTGTCTGCTTCCGTCTGAAGTCTGATTTCCACTGCGGAAAGCGGGAAGGAGCCGAGGCATTAGGAAGGAGCCCCGGGGCCTCTGGGATGAAAAGAGATCATGCTGAATTGTGGCTCTGGAACGCCCGGTGTCCACACTGCGGGGAGGTGGAGGTGCGAGGAGCGGCCTGTCTTCTGTGGTAGAGCAGGGTCCAGGCAGGTTTCCTTCGAAAATCCACCATATACATATATATGCATATAGATGAATATATATATGCATATATATGTATATGGTAGCTTTGGCAAAAGGCTCTCTGGTGACGTCCATTTCGAGCCAGAATCGCAGACTTCTGAGAAAAGGCTCACTTGCGGCAAATGCACAGCCCTCCCGGGGCCTTGGGGCTCCGTGGGCGATGCTCGGTCATCTGCGGGTACTGGGGTAGCGAAGTTGGAGGAGCACTCACTGACACTTTGAGCTCCTAGAGGTACAAACTACGTCTCATTCGTCTCTGTATCCTCTTGCAGGGTTCACGGCCACCCACAGACAGCGTAGCCAGGGATGCTTTGGCCCCTCCGTCCATGGGGGCCGTCACCCGCTGGAAAGAGGTCAGCTGGGAGACACCGCAGACAGCTGTGGGTCTGAATTCGGCCTCAGTGCCTTAGGAGCTTTGCGATCAGCACTCTGAGCCTTTCATTTCTTCATTTTGAATGCGTCCACGGGGACCATCACGACCATCCCAGGCAGAAAGGTGAGGGCGAGGGAGGTGTCTGCTTCCGTCCTGAAGTCTGATTTCCACTGCGGAAAGCGGGAAGGAGCCAGGCCTTAGGAAGGAGCCCCGGGGCCTCTGGGATGAAAAGAGATCATGCTGAATTGTGGCTATGGAACGCCCGGTGTCCACACTGCGGGGAGGTGGAGGTGCTAGGAGCGGCCTGTCTTCTGTGGTAGACCAGGGGTCCACGCAGCTTTCCTTCGAAAAATCCACCATATACATATATATGCATATAGATGAACATATATATGCATATATATGTATATGGTAGCTTTGGCAAAAAGCTCTCTGGTGACGTCCATTTTGAGCCAGAATCGCAGACTTCCGAGAAAAGGCTCACTTGCGGCAAATGCACAGCCCTCCCGGGTCTTGGGGCTCTGTGGGCCATGCCCGGGCATCTGCGGGTACTGGGGTGGCGAAGTTGGAGGAGCACTCACTGACACTTTGAGCTCCTAGAGGTACAAACTACGTCTCATTCGTCTCTGTATCCTCTTGCAGGGTTCACGGCCACCCACAGACAGCATAGCCAGGGATGCTGTGGCCCCTCCGTCCATGGGGGCCGTCACCCGCTGGAAAGAGGTCAGCTGGGAGACACTGCAGACAGCAGTGGGTCTGAATTCGGCCTCCGTGCCTTAGGAGCTTTGCGATCCGCTCTCTGAGCCTTTCATTTCTTCATTTTGAATGCGTCCACGGGGACCATCGCGACCATCCCAGGCAGAAAGGTGAGGGCGAGGGAGGTGTCTGCTTCCGTCCTGAAGTCTGATTTCCACTGCGGAAAGCGGGAAGGAGCCGAGGCCTTAGGAAGGAGCCCCGGGGCCTCTAGGATGAAAAGAGATCATGCTGAATTGTGGCTCTGGAACGCCCGGTGTCCACACTGCGGGGAGGTGGAGGTGCTAGGAGCGGCCTGTCT
>NW_024353574.1:0-574 GCF_902729225.1 Pteropus medius
TAATGGGGAAAAAAAAAAAAAAAGGAGCCTACTTCTAAATGCTTAATTCTACCTCAAGCAAGAACTGAAACAAACTCAATTTCAGATATAGCATCAGAATAAAAATTATTAAGATACAGGATACAAGTACATTCAAATCAGTATCACCTGATTTTAATTCATTATATAATCTAATTATATAATGATCTAATTTCATTTAGCAAAGTCGATGTTATTCTTATAATAAAATGATGATTACTAAAGAAACTGTCTATAATCCTATTTCACCATTAAAAACAAGGGCTACCTTAATAAATTTCTACCCAAAGATAAATAAAAAGCTACAATCCTAATTTTTATACATGTATCCTTATGAACACACACATAATGACATCTGCTAATAATATATGTTTCAAATAAAGAGGTTTATGCTTCCTTCTTGGAAAATATAACTGAAAAAAATTTTAATTTACAACGATTACTTTAAACCAAATGAGATATAAGAAACTGATCCTCTTAGTAATTTAATGGTAAGGAATTCCAAATCTTCCAAACTGAAATAGTAGTCACAATTTGTTATTAGTCTTAACCATAA
>NW_024353575.1:0-375 GCF_902729225.1 Pteropus medius
CACCGCTTCCTCCACCTAAAGTCTCCCTGAACGAGGCTGTGTGACCGGAGGTGAGGTCTGCCTGCGACTGAATGACGTCACTTCCAGCACCGGTGCCCGTGTCTGACCCGTGAGAGGCCCTGTGTCTGGGACCTTATCTTCCTATGCGGGGTTCGCAAAGGACATGTGTTCGGGTGACTCCAGATGCTGTAACAGGGGTCCCCAGCCCTCGGGCCGTGCACTGGTACTGGTCTGTGGCCTGGTGGGAACCGGGCCGCACGGCAGGAGGTGAGTGGTGGGAGAGCCCCCTCCTTGAGCCTCCATTTCTCCTGAGGTTCACAAATGGCACAGGAAGTCCTCAGGAAACGGTTTTTCATCACAAACGGCCAGCGACCA
>NW_024353576.1:0-638 GCF_902729225.1 Pteropus medius
CTAACCTTAACCCCTGACACTAACCGTAACCCTAAAACTTTAACCTAACCCTAAATTTTACACTAAGAATAACCCTAACCTGAACCCATGACCCTAAACAAACCCCTAACCCTAATTTGGTTCTATAACTAACTCTAAATCTAACCCTTATCCCACATGGAACCCTAACTGTAAACGTAACTGTAACACTAACTTTAACCCAGATCCTAACAGTAAATCGAAAGCTAATCCTAATCCTAATTCTAACCCTAACCGTCAATTTTACACTAAGAATAACCCTACCCCAAATTCATACCCTAATCCTAACCTTAAATGTAATGCTAACCTTAACCCTAAAAGTAACACTAACTCAAACACTAACCATACACTAATGCTAACTTGAACCTCTTACCCTAACCCTAACCCTAACCTTAACCCTAATCCCGAATCTAACCCGAAATCTAAAGCTAATCCTAAACCTAATTCTAACCCTAACCGTTAATTTTACACTAAGCATAACCCTAACCCTAAATCCATATCCTAACAATAACACTAAACCTAATGCTAACCTTAACCCTAACAATAATCCTAACTCTAAACTCTTACTCTAACCCTAACCCTAAACATATCTGCAAACCATACAGAAACCATAACGCTAA
>NW_024353577.1:0-646 GCF_902729225.1 Pteropus medius
ATCACAAAATGAAGATAGTGTTGTTTCCCACTGAACTCAAATGCAGCCTCAGAATATTTTTATAGGTCATTTAAATTAATATAACTCCTCTAAAGATGTTTTAGTCAACTACAATAAATTAATTGAAATTACCATAAAAGTTGAAAGCATCCTGTCATCCTTGTCTTTGTTCATCCTACCATATTCCTTTTCGGAATATGTTTTAAGTGAACGTAATGGGTTTTAGACTAGGATATAAAATGTCTATATAAATATAAATATAAAAATGTCTATATAAATATAAATATAAATATATAAATATAAAAAGGCAGGCACCAATAGCATACAGGTTAAAAGCAAATCCCCCGTGGTGAATCAACTTGGCATTTAATCCACTTTTACTACTTATCATCTGTACAATCTTGGGCAAGTCACCTAACTTCCGTGAGTCTTAATCCCTTTAAAAGAAATTACCATGAAATAAAAATGTTTTCCCTTGAATTAAAAATAAAATAAAATAAAATAAAATAAAATAAAAATGATACTAGCTTTGCAGGCTGATTACAATAATGAAAAATATACAACCTATCATACATTTGGCACAGAGCTTGGCACATAGTAATCATTAAAATTAAATCAATATATTTCACCTTGAGATAATTATATT
>NW_024353578.1:0-362 GCF_902729225.1 Pteropus medius
GCCTACAGCACCTGAAATTCCTAGGTGGTCTCCCATCCAAGTACTAACCAGGCCCGACTTTGCTTAGCTTCCGAGATCAGATTTCAGGTTTGTTCAGGGTGGCATGGCCCTAGACCATGGACCATGACTCCACTGGGGCATGAACCCAGGACCTTCTGCTTGTAAAGCAGACATACTAACCACTACACTATGGAATCATGTCTGGATCTACCTATAGTTGAATCTACATACAAATTGAATAAGAACTGACCAAAGCATAAGTCAGGACCTTAAAGATATAGTTCACTACCTATAAAAAAAAAAAAAAAAAAAAAAAAAAAAAAAAAAAAAAAAAAAAAAAAAAAAAAAAAAAAAAAAAAAAA
>NW_024353579.1:0-1025 GCF_902729225.1 Pteropus medius
CTACTAGTTACTCTTTCTCGGTCCCACTGGGGCAGTGGCCGACGGTGGCCGACGGTGGCTCCAGCTCAGAGAACAATGAAGCAGCGCGTGGCCGGCCCGGCCCGGGCCTGACCGAGCGGGAGCCTGGGTGGCCGATGGCACTCGCGTTCCTCCTGCAGGGTCCCCACAGCGTCCCCACAGCGTCCCCACAGCGTCCCTGTCCCCGGGCCATGTAGGGGCGCGTCTGGGCGGGACCGATCACCACACTAGAGACTCACCTGCAGGAGCCGGGCGGTCTCCCAGGAGGCCACCTGCAGCCCCCACGGCCGCTTCCCAGGCTCGCCCGCCCTGGGGCCCCCCGAAGCAAACATGCTCTTAGGCTGGGTACTCAGTGACCAGCCAGGGCCAAGGCTGGGGCTCAGGGGGCGGGGGGCTCATTTTGCTGGGACGCAGTGGCCATTCTAATACAGTATTAGGGCTCGCTGGACGGCGGGTAAAAGAAATCGTGTCTGGACATTTACCCACCTGGACGGGGCGGGTCCCAGTGCCACCCAAGGACAGACCAGAGGCATCGGGGTCGCCTTAGGCTGGGCCGGGAAGCCCCTGCTCGGGGGCCCTGACCCCTCTCCCTCGGTTCGCAGAGCGCATGGTCCGCTCCCGGGACTGGCCACGGCTCCTCTCGGCCCCGGGCCGGCAGAGTCCCCTGCACGTCTGTCCGGGTCGTCAGAGTGACCTCCGCGGGGGCGTGGAGGCCCCAGCCTGGGGTCGGAGGACGGGGCGCCGCGGGCACTGCGGAGGCGGCGGGGGGCGCAGCCGTGCGCCCCCCGAGGTAATCCCGTGATGGCCAGGCCGCGGCGTGGCAGCTGGCAGCGCTAATGCCCCTTAATGCCCGACCTCGTGTGATTAACGGCTGCGGGCGAAGCCTCGGCCCGGGAAGCCGGCCTGGCCGCTAAGCCCGCCAAGAGCGCCACTCGGGGTTATGCTGGGAGCCGGGGCGTTTCAGAGATTTGCGTTTTGAACAGGACCATTTGAGGACAAGCCATCAA
>NW_024353580.1:0-403 GCF_902729225.1 Pteropus medius
GTTGCATCCTTTTTCTTGCATCTAACTTATTTAGTTGATATATAATCCTATTGATCTAAGAATCATTAATAAACTGATAATTCATGGAGGTGAGATCTTTCCTAAGTGGTATTTATAAAGTATTTTCATGTCTTTGGTGTACTACTGGCACTAGCAAGAAAAAAAAGAGGGAGGTGAGTTGACAGTTAAGGGAAGATTTATAGCTAGTAACAAGAAAAGGAAAAAGAAATAAGATTAAATATGTTCTATCTTTAAACAGTGAGATAATTTTTTGAGTGGTTTAATAAAAAATGGAAGATAGCTCTAGAAGAGCAGATAGCCTAAATCCCAGTTCAAAAATCAATAGATTTTATGTTTCTGGGAAGATGGAGTAGAAGTATTTTTCCCCTATTCTTCCCACTAA
>NW_024353581.1:0-12390 GCF_902729225.1 Pteropus medius
GAGGGGCCAAAGCATCCCTGGCTACGCTGTCTGTGGGTGGCCGTGAACCCTGCAAGAGGATACAGAGACGAATGAGACGTACTTTGTGCCTCTAGGAGCTCAAAGTGTCAGTGAGTGCTCCTCCAACTTCGCTACCCCAGTACCCGCAGATGACCGAGCATCGCCCACAGAGCCCCAAGGCCCCGGGAGGGCGGTGCATTTGCCGCCAGTGAGCCTTTTCTCGGAAGTCTGCGATTCTGGCTCGAAATGGACGTCACCAGAGAGCTTTTTGCCAAAGCTACCATATACATATATATGCATATATATGTTCATCTATATGCATATATATGTATATGGTGGATTTTCGAAGGAAACCTGCCTGGACCCCTGCTCTACCACAGAAGACAGGCCGCTCCTCGCACCTCCACCTCCCCGCAGTGTGGACACCGGGCGTTCAGAGCCACAATTCAGCATGATCTCTTTTCATCCCAGAGGCCCCGGGGCTCCTTCCTAAGGCCTCGGCTTCTTCCCGCTTTCCGCAGTGGAAATCAGACTTCAGGCCGGAAGCAGACACCTCCCTCGCCCTCACCTTTCTGCCTGGGATGGTCGTGATGGTCCCCGTGGACGCATTCAAAATGAAGAAATGAAAGGCTCAGAGAGCTGATCGCAAAGCTCCTAGGCACGGAGGCCGAATTCAGACCCACAGCTGTCTGCAGTGTCTCCCAGCTGACCTCTTTCCAGCGGGTGACGGCCCCCATGGACGGAGGGGCCAAAGCATCCCTGGCTACGCTGTCTGTGGGTGGCCGTGAACCCTGCAAGAGGATACAGAGACGAATGAGACGTAGTTTGTACCTCTAGGAACTCAAAGTGTCAGTGAGTGCTCCTCCAACTTCGGTAGCCCAGTACAAGCAGATGACCGAGCATCGCCCACAGAGCCCAAGGCCCCGGGAGCTCTGTGCATTGGCCCCAAGTGAGCCATTTCTCGGAAATCTGCGATTCTGGCTCAAAATGCACGTCTGTAGAGTGCTTTTTGCCAGAGCTCCCCTAGATATATCTATATCTATATCTTTATCTGTATCTATAGATATCTCTATATCTATCTATCTATCCATCTATCTATCTAACTGTCTATCTATCTATCTATCTATCTATCTATCTATCTATCTATCTATGTATCTATGGATTTCTCTCTCTCTTTCTATATATATATTTATATATATATGGTGATTTTTATAACAAAAGGCTGTGTTTTCCTTAGACATTTGAGATCAGACAGGCCGCTCCTAGCACCTCCACCTCCCCGCAGTGTGGACACCGGGCGTTCCAGAGCCACAATTCAGCATGATCTCTTTTCATCCCAGAGGCCCCGGGGCTCCTTCCTAAGGCCTCGGCTCCTTCCCGCTTTCCGCAGTGGAAATCAGACTTCAGGACGGAAGCAGACACCTCCCTCGCCCTCACCTTTCTGCCTGGGATGGTCGTGATGGTCCCCGTGGACACATTCAAAATGAAGAAATGAAAGGCTCAGAGGCTGATCGCAAAGCTCCTAAGGCACGGAGGCCGAATTCAGACCCACAGCTGTCTGCAGTGTCTCCCAGCTGACCTCTTTCCAGCGGGTGACGGCCCCCATGGACGGAGGGGCCAAAGCATCCCTGGCTACGCTGTCTGTGGGTGGCCGTGAACCCTGCAAGAGGATACAGAGACGAATGAGACGTAGTTTGTACCTCTAGGAGCTCAAAGTGTCAGTGAGTGCTCCTCCAACTTCGCTACCCCAGTACCCGCAGATGACCGAGCATCGCCCACAGAGCCCCAAGGCCCCGGGAGGGCTGTGCATTTGCCGCAAGTGAGCCTTTTCTCGGAAGTCTGCGATTCTGGCTCGAAATGGACGTCACCAGAGAGCTTTTTGCCAAAGCTACCATATACATATATATGCATATATATGTTCATCTATATGCATATATATGTATATGGTGGATTTTCGAAGGAAACCTGCCTGGACCCCTGCTCTACCACAGAAGACAGGCCGCTCCTCGCACCTCCACCTCCCCGCAGTGTGGACACCGGGCGTTCCAGAGCCACAATTCAGCATGATCTCTTTTCATCCCAGAGGCCCCGGGGCTCCTTCCTAAGGCCTCGGCTCCTTCCGCTTTCCGCAGTGGAAATCAGACTTCAGGACGGAAGCAGACACCTCCCTCGCCCTCACCTTTCTGCCTGGGATGGTCGTGATGGTCCCCGTGGACGCATTCAAAATGAAGAAATGAAAGGCTCAGAGAGCTGATCGCAAAGCTCCTAAGGCACGGAGGCTGAATTCAGACCCACAGCTGTCTGCAGTGTCTCCCAGCTGACCTCTTTCCAGCGGGTGACGGCCCCCATGGACGGAGGGGCCAAAGCATCCCTGGCTACGCTGTCTGTGGGTGGCCGTGAACCCTGCAAGAGGATACAGAGACGAATGAGACGTAGTTTGTACCTCTAGGAGCTCAAAGTGTCAGTGAGTGCTCCTCCAACTTCGGTACCCCAGTACCCGCAGATGACCGAGCATCGCCCACAGAGCCCCAAGGCCCCGGGAGGGCTGTGCATTTGCCGCAAGTGAGCCTTTTCTCGAAGTCTGCGATTCTGGCTCGAAATGGACGTCACCAGAGAGCTTTTTGCCAAAGCTACCATATACATATATATGCATATATATGTTCATCTATATGCATATATATGTATATGGTGGATATTCGAAGGAAACCTGCGTGGACACCTGATCTACCACAGAAGACAGGCCGCTCCTAGCACCTCCACCTCCCCGCAGTGGGGACACCGGGCGTTCCAGAACCACAATTCAGCATGATCTCTTTTCATCCCAGAGGCCCCGGGGCTCCTTCCTAAGGCCTCGGCTCCTTACCGCTTTCCGCAGTGGAAATCAGACTTCAGGACGAAGCAGACACCTCCCTCGCCCTCACCTTTCTGCCTGGGATGGTCGTGATGGTCCCCGTGGACGCATTCAAAATGAAGAAATGAAAGGCTCAGAGAGCTGATCGCAAAGCTCCTAAGGCACGGAGGCCGAATTCAGACCACAGCTGTCTGCAGTGTCTCCCAGCTGACCTCTTTCCAGCGGGTGACGGCCCCCATGGACGGAGGGCCAAAGCATCCCTGGCTACGCTGTCTGTGGGTGGCCGTGAACCCTGCAAGAGGATACAGAGACGAATGAGACGTAGTTTGTACCTCTAGGAGCTCAAAGTGTCAGTGAGTGCTCCTCCAACTTCGCTACCCCAGTACCCGCAGATGACCGAGCATCGCCCACAGAGCCCCAAGGCCCCGGGAGGGCTGTGCATTTGCCGCAAGTGAGCCTTTCTCGGAAGTCTGCGATTCTGGCTCGAAATGGACGTCACCAGAGAGCTTTTTGCCAAAGCTACCATATACATATATGTGCATATATATGTTCATCTATATGCATATATATGTATATGGTGGATTTTCGAAGGAAACCTGCGTGGACCCCTGCTCTACCACAGAAGACAGGCCGCTCCTCGCACCTCCACCTCCCCGCAGTGTGGACACGGGCGTTCCAGAGCCACAATTCAGCATGATCTCTTTTCATCCCAGAGGCCCCGGGGCTCCTTCCTAAGGCCTCGGCTACTTCCCGCTTTCCGCAGTGGAAATCAGACTTCAGGACTGAAACAGACACCTCCCTCTCCCTCACCTTTCTGCCTGGGATGGTCGTAATGGTCCCCGTGGACGCATTCAAAATGAAGAAATGAAAGGCTCCAAGAGCTGATCGCAAAGCTCCTAAGGCACGGAGGCCGAATTCAGACCCACAGCTGTCTGCAGTGTCTCCCAGCTGACCTCTTTCCAGCGGGTGACGGCCCCCATGGACGGAGGGGCAAAAGCATCCCTGGCTACGCTGTCTGTGGGTGGCCGTGAACCCTGCAAGAGGATACAGAGACGAATGAGACGTAGTTTGTACCAATAGGAGCTCAAAGTGTCAGTGAGTGCTCCTCAACTTCGCTACCCCAGTACCCGCAGATGACCGAGCATCGCCCACAGAGCCCCAAGGCCCCGGGAGGGCTGTGCATTTGCCGCAAGTGAGCCTTTTCTCGGAAGTCTGCGATTCTGGCTGAAAATGGACGTCACCAGAGAGCTTTTTGCCAAAGCTACCATATACATATATATGCATATATATGTTCATCTATATGCATATATATGTATATGGTGGATTTTCGAAGGAAACCTGCCTGGACCCTGCTCTACCACAGAAGACAGGCCGCTCCTCGCACCTCCACCTCCCCGCAGTGTGGACACCGGGCGTTCCAGAGCCACAATTCAGCATGATCTCTTTTCATCCCAGAGGCCCCGGGGCTCCTTCCTAAGGCCTCGGCTCCTTCCCGCTTTCGCAGTGGAAATCAGACTTCAGGACGGAAGCAGACACCTCCCTCGCCCTCACCTTTCTGCCTGGGATGGTCGTGATGGTCCCCGTGGACGCATTCAAAATGAAGAAATGAAAGGCTCAGAGAGCTGATCACAAAGCTCCTAAGGCACGGAGGCCGAATTCAGACCCACAGCTGTCTGCGTTGTCTCCCAGCTGACCTCTTTCCAGCGGGTGACGGCCCCCATGGACGGAGGGGCCAAAGCATCCCTGGCTACGCTGTCTGTGGGTGGCCGTGAACCCTGCAAGAGGATACAGAGACGAATGAGACGTAGTTTGTACCTCTAGGAGCTCAAAGTGTCAGTGAGTGCTCCTGCAACTTCGGTAGCCCAATACAAGCAGATGACCGAGCATCGCCCACAGAGCCCAAGGCCCCGGGAGCTCTGTGCATTGGCCGCAAGTGAGCCATTTCTCGGAAATCTGCGATTCTGGCTCAAAATGCACGTCTGTAGAGTGCTTTTTGCCAGAGCTCCCCTAGACATATCTATATCTATATCTTTATCTGTATCTATAGATATCTCTATATCTATCTATCTATCCATCTATCTATCTAACTATCTATCTATCTATCTATCTATCTATCTATCTATCTATGTATCTATGGATTTCTCTCTCTCTTTCTATATATATATTTATATATATATGGTGATTTTATAACAAAAGGCTGTGTTTTCCTTAGACATTTGAGATCAGACAGGCCGCTCCTAGCACCTCCACCTCCCCGCAATGTGGACACCGGGCGTTCCAGAGCCATAATTCAGCATGATCTCTTTTCATCCCAGAAGCCCCGGGGCTCCTTCCTAAGGCCTCGGCTCCTTCCCGCTTTCCGCAGTGGAAATCAGACTTCAGGACAGAAGCAGACACCTCCCTCTCCCTCACCTTTCTGCCTGGGATGGTGGTAATGGTCCCCGTGGACTCATTCAAAATGAAGAAATGAAAGGCTCAAAGAGCTGATCGCAAAGCTCCTAAGGCACGGAGGCCGAATTCAGACCCACAGCTGTCTGCAGTGTCTCCCAGCTGACCTCTTTCCAGCGGGTGACGGCCCCCATGGACGGAGGGGCCAAAGCATCCCTGGCTAAGCTGTCTGTGGGTGGCCGTGAACCCTGCAAGAGGATACAGAGACGAATGAGACGTAGTTTGTACCTCTAGGAGCTCAAAGTGTCAGTGAGTGCTCCTCCAACTTCGGTACCCCAGTACCCGCAGATGACCGAGCATGGCCCACAGAGCCCCAAGGCCCCGGGAGGGCTGTGCATTTGCCGCAAGTGAGCCTTTTCTCGGAAGTCTGCGATTCTGGCTCGAAATGGACGTCACCAGAGAGCTTTTTGCCAAAGCTACCATATACATATATATGCATATATATGTTCATCTATATGCATATATATGTATATGGTGGATTTTCGAAGGAAACCTGCGTGGACCGCTGCTCTACCACAGAAGACAGGCCGCTCCTCGCACCTCCACCTCCCCGCAGTGTGGACACCGGGCGTTCCAGAGCCACAATTCCGCATGATCTCTTTTCATCCCAGAGGCCCCGGGACTAAGGCCTCGGCTCCTTCCCGCTTTCCGCAGTGGAAATCAGACTTCAGGACGGAAGCAGACACCTCCCTCGCCCTCACGTTTCTGCCTGGGATGGTCGTGATGGTCCCCGTTGACGCATTCAAAATGAAGAAATGAAAGGCTCAGAGAGCTGATCGCAAAGCTCCTAAGGCACGGAGGCCGAATTCAGACCCACAGCTGTCTGCAGTGTCTCCCAGCTGACCTCTTTCCAGCGGGTGACGGCCCCCATGGACGGAGGGGCCAAAGCATTCCTGGCTAGGCTGTCTGTGGGTGGCCGTGAACCCTGCAAGAGGATACAGAGACGAATGAGACGTAGTTTGTACCTCTAGGAGCTCCAAAGTGTCAGTGAGTGCTCCTCCAACTTCGCTACCCCAGTACCCGCAGATGACCGAGCATCGCCCACAGAGCCCCAAGGCCCCGGGAGGGCTGTGCATTTGCCGCAAGTGAGCCTTTTCTCGGAAGTCTGCGATTCTGGCTCGAAATGGACGTCACCAGAGAGCTTTTTGCCAAAGCTACCATATACATATATATGCATATATATGTTCATCTATATGCATATATATGTATATGGTGGATTTTCGAAGGAAACCTGCCTGGACCCCTGCTCTACCACAGAAGACAGGCCGCTCCTCGCACCTCCACCTCCCCGCAGTGTGGACACCGGGCGTTCCAGAGCCACAATTCAGCATGATCTCTTTTCATCCCAGAGGCCCCGGGGCTCCTTCCTAAGGCCTCGGCTCCTTCCCGCTTTCCGCAGTGGAAATCAGACTTCAGGACGGAAGCAGACACCTCCCTCTCCCTCACCTTTCTGCCTGGGATGGTCGTAATGGTCCCCGTGGACGCATTCAAAATGAAGAAATGAAAGGCTCAAAGAGCTGATCGCAAAGCTCCTAAGGCACGGAGGCCGAATTCAGACCCACAGCTGTCTGCAGTGTCTCCCAGCTGACCTCTTTCCAGCGGGTGACGGCCCCCATGGACGGAGGGGCCAAAGCATCCCTGGCTACGCTGTCTGTGGGTGGCCGTGAACCCTGCAAGAGGATACAGAGACGAATGAGACGTAGTTTGTACCTCTAGGAGCTCAAAGTGTCAGTGAGTGCTCCTCCAACTTCGCTACCCCAGTACCCGCAGATGACCGAGCATCGCCCACAGAGCCCCAAGGCCCCGGGAGGGCTGTGCATTTGCCGCAAGTGAGCCTTTTCTCGGAAGTCTGCGATTCTGGCTCGAAATGGACGTCACCAGAGAGCTTTTTGCCAAAGCTACCATATACATATATATGCATATATATGTTCATCTATATGCATATATATGTATATGGTGGATTTTCGAAGGAAACCTGCCTGGACCCCTGCTCTACAGAAGACAGGCCGCTCCTCGCACCTCCACCTCCCCGCAGTGTGGACACCGGGCGTTCCAGAGCCACAATTCAGCATGATCTCTTTTCATCCAAGAGGCCCCAGGGCTCCTTCCTAAGGCCTCGGCTCCTTCCCGCTTTCCGCAGTGGAAATCAGACTTCAGGACGGAAGCAGACACCTCCCTCGCCCTCACCTTTCTGCCTGGGATGGTCGTGATGGTCCCCGTGGACGCATTCAAAATGAAGAAATGAAAGGCTCAGAGAGCTGATCGCAAAGCTCCTAAGGCACGGAGGCCGAATTCAGACCCACAGCTGTCTGCAGTGTCTCCCAGCTGACCTCTTTCCAGCGGGTGACGGCCCCCATGGACGGAGGGGCCAAAGCATCCCTGGCTACGCTGTCTGTGGGTGGCCGTGAACCCTGCAAGAGGATACAGAGACGAATGAGACGTAGTTTGTACCTCTAGGAGCTCAAAGTGTCAGTGAGTGCTCCTCCAACTTCGCTACCCCAGTACCCGCAGATGACCGAGCATCGCCCACAGAGCCCCAAGGCCCCGGGAGGGCTGTGCATTTGCCGCAAGTGAGCCTTTTCTCGGAAGTCTGCGATTCTGGCTCAAATGGACGTCACCAGAGAGCTTTTTGCCAAAGCTACCATATACATATATATGCATATATATGTTCATCTATATGCATATATATGTATATGGTGGATTTTCGAAGGAAACCTGCGTGGACCCCTGCTCTACCACAGAAGACAGGCCGCTCCTCGCACCTCCACCTCCCCGCAGTGTGGACACCGGGCGTTCCAGAGCCACAATTCAGCATGATCTCTTTTCATCCCAGAGGCCCCGGGGCTCCTTCCTAAGGCCTCGGCTCCTTCCCGCTTTCCGCAGTGGAAATCAGACTTCAGGACGGAAGCAGACACCTCCCTCGCCCTCACCTTTCTGCCTGGGATGGTCGTGATGGTCCCCGTGGACGCATTCAAAATGAAGAAATGAAAGGCTCAGAGAGCTGATCGCAAAGCTCCTAAGGCACGGAGGCCGAATTCAGACCCACAGCTGTCTGCAGTGTCTCCCAGCTGACCTCTTTCCAGCGGGTGACGGCCCCCATGGACGGAGGGGCCAAAGCATCCCTGGCTACGCTGTCTGTGGGTGGCCGTGAACCCTGCAAGAGGATACAGAGACGAATGAGACGTAGTTTGTACCTCTAGGAGCTCAAAGTGTCAGTGAGTGCTCCTCCAAC
Source organism: Pteropus medius (assembly GCF_902729225.1). NCBI lineage: Eukaryota > Metazoa > Chordata > Mammalia > Chiroptera > Pteropodidae > Pteropus > Pteropus medius. Next base: position 8,532 of record NW_024353581.1, read on the forward strand.
TTCGCTACCCCAGTACCCGCAGATGACCGAGCATCGCCCACAGAGCCCCAAGGCCCCGGGAGGGCTGTGCATTTGCCGCAAGTGAGCCTTTTCTCGGAAGTCTGCGATTCTGGCTCGAAATGGACGTCACCAGAGAGCTTTTTGCCAAAGCTACCATATACATATATATGCATATATATGTTCATCTATATGCATATATATGTATATGGTGGATTTTCGAAGGAAACCTGCCTGGACCCTGCTCTACCACAGAAGACAGGCCGCTCCTCGCACCTCCACCTCCCCGCAGTGTGGACACCGGGCGTTCCAGAGCCACAATTCAGCATGATCTCTTTTTCATCCCAGAGGCCCCGGGGCTCCTTCCTAAGGCCTCGGCTCCTTCCAGCTTCCCGCAGTGGAAATCAGACTTCAGGACGGAAGCAGACACCTCCCTCTCCCTCACCTTTCTGCCTGGGATGGTCGTCATGGTCCCCGTGGACGCATTCAAAATGAAGAAATGAAAGGCTCAGAGAGCTGATCGCAAAGCTCCTAAGGCACGGAGGCCGAATTCAGACCCACAGCTGTCTGCAGTGTCTCCCAGCTGAAATCTTTCCAGCGGGTGACGGCCCCCATGGACGGAGGGGCCAAAGCATCCCTGGCTACGCTGTCTGTGGGTGGCCGTGAACCCTGCAAGAGGATACAGAGACGAATGAGACGTACTTTGTACATCTAGGAGCTCAAAGTGTCAGTGAGTGCTCCTCCAACTTCGCTACCCCAGTACCCGCAGATGACCGAGCATCGCCCACAGAGCCCCAAGGACCCGGGAGGGCTGTGCATTTGCCGCAAGTGAGCCTTTTCTCGGAAGTCTGCGATTCTGGCTCGAAAAGGACGTCACCAGAGAGCTTTTTGCCAAAGCTACCATATACATATATATATGAATATATATGTATATGGTGGATTTTCGAAGGAAACCTGCCTGGACCCCTGCTCTACCACAGAAGACAGGCCGCTCCTCGCACCTCCACCTCCCCGCAGTGTGGACACCGGGCGTTCCAGAGCCACAATTCAGCATGATCTCTTTTCATCCCAGAGGCCCCGGGGCTCCTTCCTAAAGCCTCGGCTCCTTCCCGCTTTCCGCAGTGGAAATCAGACTTCAGGACGGAAGCAGACACCTCCCTCGCCCTCACCTTTCTGCCTGGGATGGTCGTGATGGTCCCCGTGGACGCATTCAAAATGAAGAAATGAAAGGCTCAGAGAGCTGATCACAAAGCTCCTAAGGCACGGAGGCCGAATTCAGACCCACAGCTCTCTGCAGTGTCTCCCAGCTGACCTCTTTCCAGCGGGTGACGGCCCCCATGGACGGAGGGGCCAAAGCATCCCTGGCTACGCTGTCTGTGGGTGGCCCTGAACCCTGCAAGAGCATACAGAGACGAATAGGACGTAGTTTGTACCTCTAGGAGCTCAAAGTGTCAGTGAGTGCTCCTCCAACTTCGCTACCCCAGTACCCGCAGATGACCGAGCATCGCCCACAGAACCCCAAGGCCCCGGGAGGGCTGTGCATTTGCCGCAAGTGAGCCTTTTCTCGGAAGTCTGCGATTCTGGCTCGAAATGGACGTCACCAGAGAGCTTTTTGCCAAAGCTACCATATACCTATATATGCATATATATGTTCATCTATATGCATATATAGGTATATGGTGGATTTTCGAAGGAAACCTGCGTGGACCCCTGGTCTACCACAGAAGACAGGCCGCTCCTAGCACCTCCACCTCCCCGCAGTGTGGACACGGGGCGTTCCAGAGCCACAATTCAGCATGATCTCTTTTCATCCCAGAGGCCCCGGGGCTCCTTCCTAAGGCCTCGGCTCCTTCCGGCTTTCCGCAGTGGAAATCAGACTTCAGGACGGAAGCAGACACCTCCCTCGCCCTCACCTTTCTGCCTGGGATGGTCGTGATGGTCCCCGTGGACGCATTCAAAATGAAGAAATGAAAGGCTCAGAGAGCTGATCGCAAAGCTCCTAAGGCACGGAGGCCGAATTCAGACCCACAGCTGTCTGTGGTGTCTCCCAGCTGACCTCTTTCCAGCGGGTGACGGCCCCCATGGACGGAGGGGCCAAAGCATCCCTGGCTACGCTGTCTGTGGGTGGCCGTGAACCCTGCAAGAGGATACAGAGACGAATGAGACGTAGTTTGTACCTCTAGGAGCTCAAAGTGTCAGTGAGTGCTCCTCCAACTTCGCTACCCCAGTACCCGCAGATGACCGAGCATCGCCCACAGAGCCCAAAGGCCCCGGGAGGGCTGTGCATTTGCCGCAAGTGAGCCTTTTCTCGGAAGTCTGGATTCTGGCTCGAAATGGACGTCACCAGAGAGCTTTTTGCCAAAGCTACCATATACATATATATGCATATATATGTTCATCTATATGCATATATATGTATATGGTGGATTTTCGAAGGAAACCTGCGTGGACCCCTGCTCTACTACAGAAGACAGGCCGCTCCTCGCACCTCCACCTCCCCGCAGTGTGGACACCGGGCGTTCCAGAGCCACAATTCAGCATGATCTCTTTTCATCCCAGAGGCCCCGGGGCTCCTTCCTAAGGCCTCGGCTCCTTCCCGCTTTCCGCGGTGGAAATCAGACTTCAGGACGGAAGCAGACACCTCCCTCGCCCTCACCTTTCTGCCTGGGATGGTCGTGATGGTCCCCGTGGACGCATTCAAAATGAAGAAATGAAAGGCTCAGAGAGCTGATCGCAAAGCTCCTAAGGCACGGAGGCCGAATTCAGACCCACAGCTGTCTGCGGTGTCTCCCAGCTGACCTCTTTCCAGCGGGTGACGGCCCCCATGGACGGAGGGCCAAAAGCATCCCTGGCTACGCTGTCTGTGGGTGGCCGTGAACCCTGCAAGAGGATACAGAGACGAATGAGACGTAGTTTGTACCTCTAGGAGCTCAAAGTGTCACTGAGTGCTCCTCCAACTTCGCTACCCCAGTACCCGCAGATGACCGAGCATAGCCCACAGAGCCCCAAGGCCCCGGGAGGGCTGTGCATTTGCCGCAAGTGAGCCTTTTCTCGGAAGTCTGCGATTCTAGCTCGAAATGGACGTCACCAGAGAGCTTTTTGCCAAAGCTACCATATACATATATATGCATATATATGTTCATCTATATGCATATATATGTATATGGTGAATTTTCGAAGGAAACCTGCGTGGACCCCTGCTCTACCACAGAAGACAGGCCGCTCCTCGCACCTCCACCTCCCCGCAGTGTGGACACCGGGCGTTCCAGAGCCACAATTCAGCATGATCTCTTTTCATCCCAGAGCCCCCGGGGCTCCTTCCTAAGGCCTCGGCTCCTTCCCGCTTTCCGCAGTGGAAATCAGACTTCAGGACGGAAGCAGACACCTCCCTCGCCCTCACCTTTCTGCCTGGGATGGTCGCGATGGTCCCCGTGGACGCATTCAAAATGAAGAAATGAAAGGCTCAGAGAGCTGATCGCAAAGCTCCTAATGCACGGAGGCCGAATTCAGACCCACAGCTGTCTGCGGTGTCTCCCAGCTGACCTCTTTCCAGCGGGTGACGGCCCCCATGGACGGAGGGGCCAAAGCATCCCTGGCTACGCTGTCTGTGGGTGGCCGTGAACCCTGCAAGAGGATACAGAGACGAATGAGACGTACTTTGTACCTCTAGGAGCTCAAAGTGTCAGTGAGTGCTCCTCCAACTTAGCTACCCCAGTACCCGCAGATGACCGAGCATCGCCCACAGAGCCCCAAGGCCCGGGGAGGGCTGTGCATTTGCCGCAAGTGAGCATTTTCTCGGAAGTCTGCGATTCTGGCTCGAAATGGACGTCACCAGAGAGCTTTTTGCCAAAGCTACCATATA
>NW_024353582.1:0-703 GCF_902729225.1 Pteropus medius
CTTCGGGGTGGGGCTCATGTCGCTGCTCCTCACACGCCCTTTGGCAGGTGACACAGACTGGTTCCCTCTGACCAGCCGGGAGGAGGCTCGTCCCACTTTACTGGAACGGGGTCCCAAGCGGAAGGAGGGGTCCTGACGTGTCTGCTGGCTCTGTACATCGTCGCCGCAGAAACCGGCCTTCGGACACTCACGGCGCCGAGGTCACTCCGGGAACGGTTCGAGACACGTGTTAGGTCGCCTGGGCCTGCGAGGTCGTGGGGTCGACGCCACTCCCCTCCCTCCCAAGCCCCTTCTCAGGCGTGTGCGCCCCCTGTCCCTTTTCTCCCAGCCCGACACGGGGACACTTGTCTCTACCTCTGCCTCGTCCTCGGCCGCCCTCTGTCCTCCGGGGCGGGGGGCGAGCGCACAGCCCCCCAGCACGATCACAGAGGCGTCTGGTGACCGGGAGGGAGGCTTCGCTCTGTGCCAGCGGAATCCAGGAGAGGCTCGTCCCGGCCCCCGAGGTGTCCCTGTCCCATAATTCCCTGTCCCGACGGTCGGTGGGGATGGCTGAGTGGCGGGTGGCACGGAAAGGCCGGGGAACCACCAGAGCCTCTGGCCACTCTGGTCTTGTTTTTGAAAATTTTCTATAAGAAATCCTCAAATTTTGCCCGTTAACGGTGTCAGTCAGATTCCAGAACCTGAATTCAGAAGCACAGACTCA
>NW_024353583.1:0-5730 GCF_902729225.1 Pteropus medius
ACACACACACACACCCATACACACACACACACCCATACGGACACACTGAAACCACTGCAGGGTCAAATGCTTGACACCTTTCACCAGAAGCATGTGGCACCCCCACCCTTGCAGCTGCCACCAAAGAGCTCTTGATCACAGGATAGGCTGAATTCTGCCAGACTTGCCCCTTTCCCTTGGCATCTTAGTCTGGCTGCAGAGCCCTAGAGCCCTAGGGGTGGTCTCGGCATCCTGCAGCTCTTGCGGAGGGTGGGGCAGTCCCTGGACTCCTGCCCACTGGAGAAATTGCTATAAGACCAAGGCTCCCTTGGGGGCGCCCTTTTGGGGCGGAGGGTGGGGGACTCTGCTGAGAAGCTCCCAGTGAGTTTTCCCTGCTGGAAGGCTGGGGTAAAAGGTGCACATTTTGGCCTGGATGGCCCGGGTGGTGTGGCATTTCAGCCACTGGGGCCCTCAGCTGGGAGACCCTGCCTCTCCCTCCCCTACCCTGCTCGTCAGGCTCCTCGCAGGAGAAGCAGAGGAAACCCAGTTTCCGGCCTGGGAGCTGAGAGAGGCTTCCCAGGAAGCCTTTGCTATTTCCACTGAGCAAAAGGCTCTTAGCTTTCCCCCAGGAGACCTCAACAAGATTTGGCCATGCCGGAGCAGACATGCCGGCTTCTACCCAATTGTGTGGCTTATTTTTTTCATGTGAGAGAAGCAATTCAACCTCTGCAGTTTGGCATGAGGTGAAATAACACATGATGTGTGTGTGGAGAGAGAAGCAAGGTGTTTTTTGGGGTAGGGGGAGGGCTAGTGAATTTGACTGATTTAAGTAGAGACCCGGAGTCAGACTGTAGCCCTTGGTAAAGTCGTGATGGAGATGGCTTCTACGTCAGAGCCCCTTCCCAGCACCCCTCCCATCGGCTGCTCCAGGCTCCTCTGGGTCCCTTCCCCCGCCCTCTTTGACCATTTAGGCGGGGCTTTGCTCCCTGCTGGTCACATCTGATGACAGAATCCCAGCCTGGGCAGTGTTAATAGCTGATAACTGTTGACTGCTTTCACCTCTCAGGTAACATTTGCATTTTTAAAGGAAGCAGAGGAGTGGCTGTGTTGGTGGGGCTTTCAGGCACCTGTGGCAGGACCCTGGCGGGAGCCTTTGTGATGTTGCCTAATGTCTATGTCTGGCTCCGAGTGAAGCTTGGTGTGTGGGAGTGGGGGTGTGGGAAGGTGGGATGTAATTATGGAAGGCTTTGAGTCCCACAGAGAGGTTTAAATTGAGTGAGAGGCAATTGGGAGCCACTGCAGGATTCTGAGAAGGGAAAGGATATGATCCAAGCAGGAGAGAAACACTCTTGCTGTGTGTGGAGAGATCCTGCCCTCTTTCCCATCGACACCTACCACACAACTGCCTTGCAAGTGTGGACTGATGGCCACCAGAGAGAGGATGCTGGCCAGGATATGGTGGTGGGAGCCCCCAGGCTCCTTCCTGTGGCGTCTTCCAGACCCAGACTGCAGGGGCTGGAGGCCTGAAGCCAGTAAGTGCCCCCATAAACACTAGCTAGTGATGCTGTTGGCGTTGTGGTTTCAGACAATGGAGTGGAGCTTCTGCCTATCTGGGTGAGGAGACTGGGGACTCCTAATAGGCTTCAGGCCCCATTTTGAATGAGTCAGGGAACCTTTCACTCTGGTGAGTGGCACAGTCACAGGGTCTTGGGAAGTGAGCAGTGTGGCCTGATTGGGGGCTTTTGCCACCGAAAAGGACCTTTGAGATCAATAGTAGGTTGAAAAAGTGCAACAGGAAAGCCCTGGGATTGCTGATAACAGCAGCATGCTGTGCAAGGCACAGGGTGGGATGGAAGATGAGGCACCTGCAGTCCTGGGTTATGAGGGTGAGTACAGTGGGGCTCAGGGTGGTTTGGGCAGAGGAGAAGCATTGGTCTGGTACCACCCCCACTGCAGTAATCAACACTTCAGCACTTGGAGGAAGCATGGGTACATGCAGGACATCAGAAGCACTCTAGCCACCCTCCCCCATTCTGTAGAAATGATTGGGCTCTGTGGGCCAGCATCAGACAAGACACCCTGAGAGGGCAGAATCAATGCAATAGAAGAAGGATCCTTGTTCTTTTGGAGCCTCTAGGCTAGCTGAAACCATAAAAGACACACACACAAATCATACATACACATACAAATTACATACAGCACACACACACACAACACAACACACACACACACCTAAGCAAATTGTGGGAAGTGAGGTTTATGCAGACAAGCTTGGCTTCTAGGGGCTGGGATAATCCTCATCTATTCTGGGTGAAGGTCCCTGCGAGGAAGACACACCCAAGTTAGCTTTAGCTATGGGTCAGCCTTAAATCTATTAGCATTCACAACAGAAAACTCCATACTGGCTCCTTTCAAGGACTTCTGTTTTCTTTCTTACTATAAATTCAGAAAGAAAAACACTGTCTTGCATTATCAGCAGCCAAAATGAAGGACTCTTAAAATGGGCTGGACCTTGCAGCTTTGCTGAGAAATCAGAGGGCTAGGGGCAGAGGGGGAGAGGAGGGAGCATGAGTAGGGAAGCAAGCCATCTTCTGTCCCTTCCAGCCCCCACTCAGCTGAGCTGGTAAGGAGAGGGCAGGGATCTTGTGTGTCTTTTATGGTTTCAGCTAGCCTAGAGGCTCCAAAACAACAAGGATCCTTCTATTGCATTGATTCTGCCCTCTCAGGTGTCTTGTCTGATGCTCGCCACCCATGGCTAGCAATTCCCCCTTTTCTGAGGGCACCATCCTTCTATGGAACATGAACATCCCTGTGGCAGATTAGCACCTACTCCCCTGGGCAGTCAGAAAATGAGCTGGGAAATCAGAGTGCATGTATGACTGAGGAGAGGGGGAGTGAGGGAGAGAGGGAGGGAGACAGACAGACAGACAGACAGACAGAGACCGACTGCCTGTTACATATAGGAGACAGTGTGCCTGTTTATGTTGATGAACATGAGATGAGTAGGTTTTTCTGTATGCAGGCCATAGCTAGTGAACTTTTCTGAGCCCTGGCTTACCTTTGGCATTAGCCACACTGATAGCCATCCCTAGCTTTTTGGAGAGCTCTCTGCCTGGTTGTACTATTTGGGTCCCCTTCCACCCCAGTGATCCCTGCTTTTTTCTCTGTTTTGCTACCCCTCAAATCTGGGTGTTCTCTGACTCCACTTGCTTTTCCTTTCCTCTGTTGGCAAGGACTTGAAGCCCTGTCATGGCTTCCCCTCTCACTCCTCTCTACTGGTCATTCCCACTTCTCTAGCCCAAACTTAACCTCTCTCCTATATTTCAGTCCTATATTTCCAGCTACTTGCTGAACATTTCCCATTGGCTAGTTTGCCATCATGTCAGATTCAGCATTCACAAACTCATCTCATCATCTCTCAAAGACCTCTCTCTTACACAAACCTTCTAGTCTCCCAGACTAGAAACCTTAGAACCATCTCTGACTCTATCCTGGTCCGCCTTTCCCCCTGCTACCACCTCATGTCCTGCTGCTAGCCTCTTTTTCAATCAACCACTGCCAGATTAATATTCCTAAATGTCCTTTATCCATGATACTTCTGATCAACATATTTGAGGGGTGGTACCTGATTACCTATGGGATAAATTTCAGCCTCCTTAGCTTGGCATTCAAGGTTCTCTTTGAGTGGGCCTGCCTGACACTATTTATTCTTCCAACTGCATTTCCTACTCTTTATCTATATCATGGATCCTCAAATTTTAATGTGTCTGAAAGTCACTTAGGGGAACTTGTTAAAATGCAGATTTTTCGGTCCCCCCATCTGAACTTCTGCTTCAGTAGGTCTGGGAGCTGGAGTCAAGGAGTATACACATTTACCAGGTTCTTTAAGTATCGCTGATGTACTTGGTATCCTTGAGAAACACAGTCCAATATGGACCCTGTACTCCAGCCAAACTTCTTTAGGGTTTCCTAAACATGTCTTTTGTACATTTTTTTGGGCATCTGTTCATGCCATTCTACTCGCCAGGAGTGCCCTCTCCTCTCTGCCTATGCTCCTCTCCTATCCAATAACATTATACCTGTCCTTCAACCCTATATTGAAATTCACCTCCTCTGTGAAGTCTTCTCTGATTACTCTAGACTGAAATGATCTCTCTCTCTTCTCTGAACTCCTCTTGCAGTTACTTTCTCTAAATTGCATTTGGAAAGGACATTGCCGATATACCCATTATTATTACTTACATCATTAATTCTTTATATACAAATATAGCTTCTCGTATTTGTATGCCTTATCTACATTGTAAACTCAATAAAGGAAAGAGCCTGGGATTTTCATCTCTTTTTTATCCCCATAGCATACAATGCCTTACACATGATAGGTGTCCAATAAACATTTGTTAGGTTGGATTGAATACTTGCTGGTTCATGTTAGACAGGGATTCTATCACAGCTCCCCCTGCACATCAGTTCAAAAAACATTTATTGAGCATCTATTGGGCGCAAGATGCTGTGCTAGTTGCTAGAGAACACATAAGCATGAAGGAGGCCTCTTGTCTTCCTCAGTCTCATCTCAGTCATCTTTGCATTTACAGTGCCTAGAGCATATAAGAAGTCCTACATAGATAATTGTTGAACAAACAAATGAATTAATGAGTGAGTGAAGGGATGAAGTTCAGATGGGAATCACTCAGGCAAAGATATAGGGCAGCTGTGTCATACAGAAATGAGATAGGAGTGGAAGATAAAGCAGGCAGGTAGACTGGGGTATGGTGGATGACTTGTTTTTGTTCTTAATTATAAACATTTCTCAAAATATAGAAAAAACAGTATAATAATCCCATGTATCCATTATCCACATTAAGAAATTATCAGAGCTTTGCCATATTTGCTTCATCTATTCTTTTTTATCTTTGCTGAAGTATTTTGAAATAAATTTTGAACGTCAATCTTGTCATTCACCCCTAAAACTTCTCTATGCATCTTTTAAAGAATGAACATTTCCTGATATACCAGAGTACCATTAACACATCTAACAAAAGGAACAATAATGCCTTTATATTATTCATTACTCAGTCCATAATCAAATGTCCTCAATTGTCTCAAAACATGTTTTACAGTTGGCTTGTTAGAATCAAGATCCAAAAAAGCTCCACACATTACATCGCTGTTATGTCTCTTAAGGCCCTATCAACAGTAGTCCCCTGTCTTTAACTTGTTAGAGAAGTCAGGTTAGTTGTTCTGTGCACTGTCCCACATTCTGGTCTATCTACTTCCTCTTGTTGTAATTTAGCTGGTACTACTATCCCCTGTATCTCTTTTGAGTGGAAGTTAGCTTTAGGCTTGATTAGATTCAGGCTCATTTTTCTTTTTTCTTTTTTAACCTCTTTGGCAGATTGATTAAAAGAGGGACATCCTGGAAGCATGAAGACCAGCTAGGAGAATGTTATAATAGCTGGATATGAATAGAAGGAAGGAAATGGAAGGATGGATGGATTTTAGAAGTAGAAGAAACCTGATTTACCTGTCAATTGGATGAGTGGGATGAGGAAGAAGAGTCAAAAATGATTCTGAGGCTTTGAGCTCATATGATGGGGAGAGTAATAATACCATCATATGTGAAGGATGGGTTTTTAATGAAAGCAGCAGGAATCATGGTTAGATTAAAAGAGGAATATTATCACATTAATAAGCCATCTATTCTGTTTTTCTAGGTAACACTATCTTTCCCAGAAAAAAAAAAAAAAAAGATTA
>NW_024353584.1:0-531 GCF_902729225.1 Pteropus medius
CTCAGTGTCCGGCATGGGGCAGGTGCTTGATGGACAACTGTCTGGGTGACTGACTATGTGACAGAAGGAAGGGATTGAGAACTGAACGACAGCGAACCACCCCGCACCGTTCGGACTCTGACTCTCCCAGACACACTGCCTTGGGGCGTGAGGAGAGGCCCCAAGCAGAGACGCACACAGCTGACCTTGGGCTGGCTTAGAGCCCCAGCAAGTCCCATGCGCCCTTGAGTGCTGAGCCTCCCCCGCGCCAGCTCTGCTCCCTGCGCCGTCTGCATTTCGTCTGTCCTCATCTGCGCATCAGCAAAGGTCCACGGAGGTCCTACTAAGCGCCAGGCAGTGTCTCAAGCACTGAGGACGCAGTAGTGACCCGAACGGTCCCCGCTGTCACAGAGCTTCCATCCGAGTGGGAAGAGTGAGACCCCGAACAACAGGGCCACGCCCTCCGGTGGAGGAGGCGGGGCTTGGGCAAGGTCCCCGCTCTCTCCGTTTCCGTCTCTTTGTCCATGAAACGGACCGATGACACCGTAGGGC
>NW_024353585.1:0-4726 GCF_902729225.1 Pteropus medius
CACCATATACATATATATGCATATAGATGAACATATATATGCATATATATGTATATGGTAGATTTGGCAAAAAGCTCTCTAGTGACGTCCATTTTTAGCCGGAACTGCAGACTTCCGAGATTCGGCTCACTTGCGGCAAATTCCCGGCCCTCCCGGCGCCTCGGGGCTCTGAGGGCGCTGCTCGGTCGTCTGCGGTTACGGCGGTACAGAAGTTGAGGAAGCACTCACTGACACTTTGAGCCCCTAGAGGTACAAACGACGTCTCATTGCTCTCTGTATCCTCAGGGTGCAGAGCTCCAGGCCACCCACAGACAGCGGACCCAGGGAGGCTTTGGCCCCTCCGTCCCTGGAGGCCGTCACCCGCTGGAAAGAGGTCAGTTGGGGACACTGCAGACAGCTGTGGGTCTGATTTCGGCCTCCGGGCCTTATGAGCTTTGCGATCACCTCTTCGAGCCTTTCATTTCTTCATTTTGAATGCGTCCACGGGGACCATTACGACCATCCCTGGCAGAAAGGTGAGGGAGAGGGAGGTGTCTGCTTCCGCCCTGAAGTCTGATTTCCAATGTGGAAAGCAGGAAGGAGCAGAGGCCTTAGGAAGGAGCCCCGGGGCCTCTGGGATGAAAAGAGATCCTGCTGAATTGTGGCTCTGGAACGCCCGATGTCCACACTCCCGGAAGGTGGAGGTGCTGGGAGCGGCCTGCATTATCTCAAACGTCTAAGGAAAATACAGCCTTTTGTTTTAAAAATCACTATATATATATATATATATATAGATATATAGATAGATATATATATATATATATGTATATATGAATATATATAGAAAGAGTGAGAGAAATAGATAGATACATAGATAGATAGGTAGATAGAGAGAGAGAGTGAGAGGGAGAGAGAAAGAGAGAGAGATAGAGATATAGAGATATCTATAGATTCAGATACAGATATAGATATAGATATACCTAGGGGAGATCTGGCAAAAAGCACTCTACTGACGTCCATTTTGAGCCTGAACTGAAGACTTCCGAGATACGGCTCACTTGCGACAAATTCACGGCCCTCCCGGCGCCTCGGGGCTCTGAGGGCGATGCTCGGTCGTCTGCGGGGACCCGGGTACAGAAGTTTCGGAAGCACTCACTGACACTTTGAGCCCCTAGAGGTACAAACGACGTCTCATTGCTCTCTGTATCCTCGTGCAGAGCTCCAGGCCACCCACAGACAGCGTACCCAGGGATGCTTTGGCCCTCCGTCCCTGGAGGCCGTCACCCGCTGGAAAGAGGTCAGTTGGGGGACACTGCAGACAGCCGTGGGTCTGATTTCGGCCTCCGTGCCTCTTGAGCTTTGCGATCTCCTCTTTGAGCCTTTCATTTCTTCCTTTTCAATGCGTACACGGGGACCATTACGACCATCCCAGGCAGAAAGGTGAGGGAGAGGGAGGTGTCTGCTTCCGTCCCGAAGTCTGATTTCCAATGCGGAAAGCAGGAAGGAGCAGAAGGCAGGAAGGGCCCGGGGCCTCTGGGATGAAAAGAGATCCTGCTGGTGTGGCTCTGGGCATGCGGTGTCACACTCTCGGGAAAAGTGGAAGTGCTGGGGGGCAGTATTCTCTGGTAGACCAGGGGGTCCACACACGAGTTTCCTTCGAAAATCCATATATACATATATATATGCATATAGATGAACATATATATGCATATATATGTATATGGTAGATCTGGCAAAAAGCTCTCTCCTGACGTCCATTTTGAGCCGGAACTGCAGACTTCCGAGATACGGCTCACTTGCGGCAAATTCACGGCCCTCCCGGCGCCTCGGGGCTCTGAGGGCGATGCTCGGTCGTCTGCGGGGACGGGGGTACAGAAGTTGCGGAAGCACTCACTGACACTTTGAGCCCCTAGAGGTACAAACGACGTCTCATTGCTCTCTGTATCCTCGTGCAGAGCTCCAGGCCACCACAGACAGCGTACCCAGGGATGCTTTGGCCCCTCCGTCCCTGGAGGCCGTCGCCCGCTGGAAAGAGGTCAGTTGGGGGACACTGCAGACAGCCGTGGGTCTGATTTCGGCCTCCGTGCCTCTTGAGCTTTGCGATCACCTCTTAGAGCCTTTCATTTCTTCCTTTTCAATGCGTACACGGGGACCATTACGACCATCCCAGGCAGAAAGGTGAGGGAGAGGGAGGTGTCTGCTTCCGTCCCGAAGTCTGATTTCCAATGCGGAAAGCAGGAAGGAGCAGAGGCCTTGGGAAGGAGCCCCGGGGCCTCTGGGATGAAAAGAGATCCTGCTGAATTGTGGCTCTGGAACGCCCGGTGTCCACACTCCGGGAAGGTGGAGGTGCTGGGAGCGGCCTGCCTTCTCTGGTAGACCAGAGGTCCACACAGGTTTCCTTCGAAAATCCACCATATACATATATATGCATATAGATGAACATATATATGCATATATATGTATATGGTAGATCTGGCAAAAGCTCTCTAGTGACGTCCATTTTGAGCCGGAACTGCAGACTTTCGAGATACGGCTCACTTGCGGCAAATTCACGGCCCTCCCGGCGCCTCGGGGCTCTGAGGGCGGTGCTCGGTCGTCTGCGGGTACTGGGGTACGGAAGTTGCGGAAGCACTCACTGACACTTTGAGCCCCTAGAGGTACAAACGACGTCTCATTGCTCTCCTGTATCCTCGTGCAGAGCTCCAGGCCACCCACAGACAGCGTACCCAGGGATGCTTTGGCCCCTCCGTCCCTGGAGGCCGTCACCCGCTGGAAAGAGGTCAGTTGGGGGACACTGCAGCCAGCCGTGGGTCTGATTTCGGCCTCCGTGCCTCTTGAGCTTTGCGATCACCTCTTTGAGCCTTTCATTTCTTCCTTTTCAATGCGTACACGGGGACCATTACGACCATCCCAGGCAGAAAGGTGAGGGAGAGGGAGGTGTCTACTTCCGTCCCGAAGTCTGATTTCCAATGCGGAAAGCAGGAAGGAGCAGAGGCCTTAGGAAGGAGCCCCGGGGCCTCTGGGATGAAAAGAGATCCTGCTGAATTGTGGCTCTGGAACGCCCGGTGTCCACACTCCCGGAAGGTGGAGGTGCTGGGAGCGGCCTGCATTATCTCAAACGTCTAAGGAAAATACAGCCTTTCGTTTTAAAAATCACTATATATATATATATATATATATAGATATATAGATAGATATATATATATATGTATATATGAATATATATATAGAAAGAGTGAGAGAAATAGATAGATACATAGATAGATAGGTAGATAGAGAGAGAGAGTGAGAGGGAGAGAGATAGAGAGAGAGATAGAGATATAGAGATATCTATAGATTCAGATACAGATATAGATATAGATATATCTAGGGGAGATCTGGCAAAAAGCACTCTACTGACGTCCATTTTGAGCCTGAACTGAAGACTTCGGAGATACGGCTCACTTGCGACAAATTCACGGCCCTCCCGGCGCCTCGGGGCTCTGAGGGCGATGCTCGGTCGTCTGCGGGGACGGGGGTACAGAAGTTGCGGAAGCACTCACTGACACTTTGAGCCCCTAGAGGTACAAACGACGTCTCATTGCTCTCTGTATCCTCGTGCAGAGCTCCAGGCCACCACAGACAGCGTACCCAGGGATGCTTTGGCCCCTCCGTCCCTGGAGGCCGTCGCCCGCTGGAAAGAGGTCAGTTGGGGGACACTGCAGACAGCCGTGGGTCTGATTTCGGCCTCCGTGCCTCTTGAGCTTTGCGATCACCTCTTTGAGCCTTTCATTTCTTCCTTTTGAATGCGTACTCGGGGACCATTACGACCATCCCAGGCAGAAAGGTGAGGGAGAGGGAGGTGTCTGCTTCCGTCCCGAAGTCTGATTTCCAATGCGGAAAGCAGGAAGGAGCAGAGGCCTTAGGAAGGAGCCCCGGGGCCTCTGGGATGAAAAGAGATCCTGCTGAATTGTGGCTCTGGAACGCCCAGTGTCCACACTCCGGGAAGGTGGAGGTGCTGGGAGCGGCCTTCCTTCTCTGGTAGACCAGGGGTCCACACAGGTTTCCTTCGAAAATCCACCATATACATATATATGCATATAGATGAACATATATATGCATATATATGTATATGGTAGATCTGGCAAAAACTCTCTAGTGACGTCCATTTTGAGCCGGAACTGCACAATTCCGAGATACGGCTCACTTGCGGCAAATTCACGGCCCTCCCGGCGCCTCGGGGCTCTGAGGGCGCTGCGCGGTCGTCTGCGGTTACGGCGGTACAGAAGTTGAGGAAGCACTCACTGACACTTTGAGCCCCTAGAGGTACAAACGACGTCTCATTGCTCTCTGTGTCCTCGTGCAGAGCTCCAGGCCACCCACAGACAGCGTACCCAGGGATGCTTTGGCCCCTCCGTCCCTGGAGGCCGTCACCCACTGGAAAGAGGTCAGTTGGGGGACACTGCAGACAGCTGTGGGTCTGATTTCGGCCTCCGTGCCTCTTGAGCTTGGCGATCACCTCTTTGAGCCTTTCATTTCTTCATTTTGAATGCGTACACGGGGACCATACGACCATCCCAGGCAGAAAGGTGAGGGAGAGGGAGGTGTCTGCTTCCGTCCTGAAGTCTGATTTCCACTGCGGAAAGCGGGAAGGAGCCGTGCCTGAGGAAGGAGCCCCGGGGCCTCTGGGATGAAAAGAGATCATGCTGAATTGTGGCTATGGAACGCCCGGTGTCCACACTGCGGGGAGGTGGAGGTGCTAGGAGCG
>NW_024353586.1:0-507 GCF_902729225.1 Pteropus medius
AAACAAAATAAGAAAACATATCATGATTATTGCAGCCCCCATTTCTGGAATTAATATCTACCTTCTTCTCCTACCCCTGGTCAGTGATAGCCACTCGCTATCATAGTTCATTACAAGTGTATACATTTATTTCAAGTTTTCTCTTTTCCTCCTTTGCTGGAATTTATATTTCGATATCATTTTTCAGTTAAAAATGTACAACAGAATCATGTGTAGAATAGTCACATGGTTGTGCAACCATTCCCAAAATCTAACTTTAGAACATTTCCATCATCCCTCAGAGCGAAGTCCCCACACATCTGCATCACTCCTCATCAGATCTCTACTCAACCCTTGGTAACAACTGATCCACTGCCTGTCTCAATAGATATGCCTGTTCTGGAGACTTCACAGACAGGGAAGTACAAAAGAGGTGGACTTTGTGACTGTTCGTTTCACTTTCTTCTTTTGCAAATATTTCTGAGATTCATTGTTGTGATCTGAGTGATCATCCTTTTTTTTTTTTTT
>NW_024353587.1:0-1818 GCF_902729225.1 Pteropus medius
ACTTCCACAGCCTCTACGTCAAGCGGCACCAGAACGTCAGGTGGGCGGGCAGGTGGGCGGGCAGCCCCCCTGCCCTCCTGTCTGGAGGCCCAGCCCCAGTCCACAGCCCACGCAGGGGTCGGCGAGAGGGAAATCCAGGCTCCTCGCTGGGCCCGTCTCCCATCTGTTTCCCCAGAGGGTGAGATCAATCAGGGCGGTGTTGGAGGACATCCAGTAGCCCCCTACAGTCTTAAAGTGCACAGACATGGCTGTTGGGAAGGAAGGGGGCCTTTCAGATGATTCCCACAGGGGCAGAGGCCCCCGAAGGAGGCGAAGGCCCCCAGGGCTTGGTGACCGCTGGTCCCGGCACTTGTCTTCGGCTGATTGGAAGGGCCGTGGAATCTTACCTGCTCGCACCAGCTTGAGTGAGCTCCACCTGGTCCTCTGTCTGGAGGCCGAGCATCACGTCCGCGGCTGGCCCTGCTGCCTCTGTCTGGGCTGTGGACGGTCCAGAACTCGCAGCCTTGCAGCCGGGAGATCTGGTGCAGGCTGCAGCTCTGGCTTCCCAGGCAGCCTGAGCTGCCGAGCCTCGGTTTGCTCACCTGTGGAACGGGAGTCCCACGGGGTAGAGGGAGGGCTGGGCGTGTGTGAGGGCGGCTGTGCCTCTTGGCTCGAGGGAGCGTGGAGTCGCGTCTTGCCAGAGAATTTAGTCCTGAAGTCTGTGCAAAGCTGAAAACCCAGACGTAAGAAGAAAAGTTCTGAGGGGCCAGGGCTTGTGGTTGTCCACAGCGATGGGTCTGGGGTCCGAAGGCCCCTCGTGCTCTGGGGTTTGCTTTAACGCGAAGCCTCTGGAACTGCACTTCGTCTCTGTGGCTGGGATGCTGTTCTCGTCCATCCCTGTGGAGGCTGAGGTAGCAGGAGTGACCGGGGCTCCGGATGCTCCCCGTGCTCCCGCAGCCCCCGCTTTTAGCGAGCTGGCTCTGACTCTCCCACTGCCCCCTGACCGCCCCCAGCATCCTCTACGCGGACATCGTGGGCTTCACGCGGCTGGCCAGTGACTGTTCCCCCAAAGAGCTGGTGGTGATGCTGAATGAGCTCTTCGGCAAGTTCGACCAGATCGCGAAGGTGAGCGAGCTGCCCACCCCTCCGCTGACGCAGCCGCGTCACCTCCCACTGCATCCCCCGGGCGGTGGCTGTCCTTGGCCCGGCGCTGTACCGAGATGGCCACGGTGAATTTTCGGCTGAATTTTCGCCTTGAGTCAGCAACCATTTCCGAAGTCCCCGGGGTAGGAGTGGAGGTCGGGTGGTGGTTGAGGCTCCTAGGACCCTGTCCTCTCGAGTGCGAGGCTGGAAGGGAGACTCGGTAGGACACACCAGGGTCTCAGGAGCTCAGAGCCGGCTCTGGAAGGCTTCCTGGAGGAAGAGATGGCTCTGTCCTCACTACTCAAGGCCAGCAGCCTTGGCCACACTGGGGGCTAGGAAGGACTGTGGCATGCCAAGCCCCCCCCAAGAACGCACCTTTTGACAACTTCCTGGGTAAATGGTGTGTACGTTAAAGTTTGATGAGAGAAGGGAACCGTGTGCCGGGCAGAGGGAACAGCCTGCGCAGGAGCCTGGAGTAGAAAGCAAGCTCCTTGTGCCCGTGGAGTGACAGCGGCTCAGTGCGGAGGGGGCAGGGTCACAGGGTCAGTCATGTAAGGACTTGAGGACTCGAGGGCTGAGGTGGGGCGTGCACCTGACCCAGGATCCTGGGGAGCATAGCAGGTGCCAAGCCGGGGAGGGCACTGGCCAGGGAGAATGTCCAGGGCCGCAGTCAGCAGACGGGCTGAGCAGGGATCT
>NW_024353588.1:0-39331 GCF_902729225.1 Pteropus medius
AGTCAAAAAGGCTTTTGTCTTTACCGAACAGAGATTTGGCTGGAACTGCTGTGACGACCTTGCTTTGGAAAACAGATGACAGCTGTTTTCTTGACGTGAGGCCGTGTGACTTCCTCAGCCCTCCACTCCACACTGCTGGGTGGGGATCCCACGGCAGGAGGAGCTGCGTGCTGAGCGCACACCGAACGTTTCAACCAGATTGGACGTTTTCTTAAGTGTCGACAGTGGACATTCTGTCTGTATAGACTTAAGACCCTGGCCCTGTACTCTCTTCCGGTGTGACACTGCGTGTCAGTACCTAAGGTTTGGTTCTAAGGACGTCTAGGCACAAAGTTTCCTTGAAAATAGTAAATACCTCAGGTTGTGTAATGTATGTCACAGGGAGTCGTGATGCTTGAAGATACTAATAATTTATCTGTACGTACTATATCTTAAGTGCAATATATTAAACATAACCCAGAGAATTTTTTGGAAAGAGCTTTCAGATAGGGGTTTTTTGTTGTCAAGAATTAGAAACTGAGTTAGCTAGATCTTCAAATATTTCGAATATCCAGACCCAGATATACTGGCCCATAATTAAGACTAGCCAAGTTGACTTTTTTTTTTAAATATTGTGTCAGGTTATGGTTATCTACATCCACATACCCAAACTGTCCTTAAACGAATCCCATAGTTATGATATGGAAACCCCAAAAACTGGTAGCCATAGTTGAACAGGGTCTGTTTAAAATTTATATAACTCTATCAGTTCTGTGTTACTTTTAAAATTGTCTACTGGAAGAAAATATACTTAAAAAACACAAGAAAATGACTTGTCATATCTTGCATTTGTTTGGCCGTATACAATGTTTAGTCCTTTGAAATAACAACATTTAGCAGTCCTATAAAATATCCTCACCATGGAAGGCATTCTGACTAAAGAAAATGCCCTTTAGATTAACTGAATTCTGTGTTAAGTGGATAGTCATAATTTAATAGATATGAAGCCAAACATATGCAAGATTCTGCCTTAACTAAGATTTAGCAACGGTCTAATTTATTTGGGGCTACAGTTCATTCACATTACTCAGTTCGTTTCAAAGTCTTATGTTCACATATTATTCACATTTAAACACTAAAATCTTCAAGCAATAAAAGTTTGACTTCTGGTCTCTGAGACTGACAAAATCTAAACCAACTAACCAGAGAACCCAGAAGATGACAAATTCATAGTTGTCAACAACACGTTTCCCATTAGAGCTTGTTTATAACCGGGCGCTGTGCATGTTGAACGGGCACCACCTTTGCAACCATTGTCAAGTTCGGGCGAGCGATGCTCACGGAGCTGGCGGCCCGGCCTGCGGAGGGGGCCGCGTGTTCCGTCGCATGCAGACACTGACCCTGTACTCTCTTTCCTTTCCTGTCTCCTGCGCCATGCTCGCTGGGTAGCAAATGGAATCTCTGGCAGTAAGTTAACTTTCTTTCCTACTCTCTGTCCATTTGAGGCATGACCCCTAATTTTAATAATACTAGCGATAGCATGTTCTTCCTCAAACCTAAATTTAAATTCTTGTAATTTCTCTCCAACTGATTTGGGGGAACACAGTTTGTCACCAGAGAAGCTCCCAATTCTGAGCTGAGTTCTTTCTAGTCCATCAGCAAGAGAAAGGCCTTACTCACCCCACCACGTAGCCAGACTTGACACTGAACAGTGCGGTGTCCTTGAAGCCGCGTATCTGACTCACTTTCACCAGTGACAGCCCCAGACCCCATCCCGGCTGGGGACGAAGTGGGTGGCGTTTAGAGGCCATCAGGAGCAAGTGGAGCTCAGAGAGCAGTATGAGCACTGGTGGGGGGATTACTCGTGATTTATCTTCCCTCCAAGGAGACCAAAGCCATTTGAGAAAACATTTGCAATGCCAGAGGTATCTATAGGACGTAAGGGCCATTTTGTAAGACTTCTTCTTGATGTGCCTTACACACGAAGTTGTGAATGTTTTCGTAATTTTTTTTTCTAAGCACATTTGGACCTCTTTTTAGATCTCTTTAATTCAACAAATACTGAGCACTGAGTAGAAGCCAGAGGGTCACGTGACTGTCGTGTTTATGAATTTATAAACGAGTGTCTGCTGAATTTATAAATTTAACACCTAGAACGACTTAATGTTTTGCCTTTCAAATATACTTTTAATAAAAAATTCTTTTTGAAAGCATTTATAGCTTATAAAAATTAAGACAACCACAGCTGTAATTTGTAGGTATGTAACTGGCAAATCGAGTGGAAATTTGGCAGTTCTCCCGTTTTTTCATAGCCCCTACACCTCTCTGATGAGTCGTCTGCCAGGTGTCATCCTATGTGATACTGTGAATTTCTCACTGATACTTACCAGATCCTGTTCTGTTTTTAATGGAATAACAACAGCTAGCTATGGTCCCTCGACTTGAAAACAGTATTTGTCTCCACCAAGATTTCACTGTTATACGAAAATGGTCCTTAATAACTAATTTCTTCCCATGCAAATTCTCTCTCTAGCAATTGGAACTGTGTCAGAGATTGTATAAGCTACACTTCCAGCTGCTGCTGCTTTTTCAGTCCTACTGTAAACTCATCGGCCAGGTGCACGAAGTCAGTTCCATGCCAGAGGTGAGCCCGCGCCCCGCCCCGCCCCGAGCCCCGTAACCCACAGAAACCCGTCCTGTCGCGCTCCCCGCCTGTCTTCGTCCCACCGAATCATCTTGCTCAAGCATGAGTCTTAAATGTGTCTTGAATTCCTTTCTGGTCTCATTTCTCAGTGCCAGGACTAGGGTGAGGCAAGTGACAGGCCTAGGCCCAAAACTGAGGGACCCCGATGGCGGCCTCTCTAAGGGCTATGCCGCGAGGCCTCACATGGCCCGCCCTGCCCCCGGGTGTCCTTATTTGAAAAAGTTCCTTGTGTTCTAGTTTTTCTTCATTATATTTAGCTCTTTGTTACTTCCTCTGATGGTGCGATAAGGGACCGACCACCTGAGTGATGTTTGACTCTCTCCTACCCCCTTGCCCGGCATCAGGACGCTTTAATAACCCTAGATGTGAAGTCGGTCTAAATGCACTCGGTCTGCGTGGGCCAAAAGTCTCCTAGAAGTGACGAAATGCTGCCACATAGAAAGCGAAGTAAGGACAGTGTGCAGAGGACAGCAGGGACGCATGGAGGACGAAACAGGACAGCTTTCTGGAGGAAGGCACACCCGGGCCGATTCTTCAAGGATGAGCTGGAGTTAGGGGGTGGGGCAGGGGCTGAGGAGGAGCGCCCCAATGCGGAACATCGCGGGCATAAATGCGGTGGTGAAGAGAAAGGGGCTGCGGGCACAAGCGTTGAGAGCTGCCGGAATGTGAAATGCAAACCACGAAGGGGTGATGGACCAAGGCGGAAGGGAGAGACGGCGCTGTGCCTGGCAGTACTTTGGTTCGGTGGCCGAGGTGTGGAGGGTGAATTCGATGCCAGCTGGATGGAGACAGCGAGGCCAGGCAGGAGGCTGCTGATCTAGTTCGGATGAGAGTCTGAACTAGGACAGAGGTGCTAGGCATAGAGAGGAAGTAGGACATGTGAGAGAGCTGGTGGGGAGAGGGTAGACGAGGGAGAAGAGTCAGGCGAGATGCTCAGGTTCCATCCCAGGTGAACTAGGGGACCGGCGGTGCCACAGGTGAGACGATTTAAAAGGAGGCCTGAGGCAACTGTACATCCAACCAGCCAAGCCTCTGCCCGCTGCCCAGTGACCGAGCGTGCCCAGGGGGCCAGCCCAGGTTCATGACATCCTGCAGGCGGCTGGACGTGAGGCTCCAGGGTCAGAGGAGAGACCTGAGCTGGAGGCGCAGATGTGTGGCCGGCAGTGGGCAGTCAGGAGTCCCCGACGCCACCCCACCAAGAGCACCGGGCGAGGAAGACACACAAAATGACACTCATGTCACCATATCTATCACTCAGGTGGAAAAGAGGAAAATGACCACATGGTTTTTAAGTATACTTTCGTTTGCCAGTTTCAAGGGAGGTGTGAGTCGGACGTCTTTGTTTATGGGACTCTTCACAAACCAGATAAAAGAGAAGGCAGTTGGTATGTTGTTATGTCAAGATACTTTTCTAGCAAGTACAAACAGGATCCTTAGAGTCCATCTTTGCTCAAAAAAATAGAGGATCTGCATGTCCTTTTCCATATTAAAAAGTTTCACTTTAGAATAGTAAGTTATGTGTTACATACTCTGTGTGTGTGTGTGTGTGTGTATATATGTAATTGTTTTAAATCTTTCACGTTTAAAGTGAATTTCTCCTTAATTACTCGAAACCTAGGTAAATTTTAAATACTATACAAATACGTACAGTACTTAAAACTTACCTGGATTTAAAATCAATTCACTTTGAAACCGAAAACTTTACATAAGATAGTCGACTTTCGTATTCAAAAGCATTGCCTCGGGAAGTTTTGAATCTAGCTCTGGAGTAGGCGTTTGTAGTCACCAGGCGTCTGTGTGGAAACAACTCGTCCTTTCACTTCAGCTCTGTCACTCGTAAAGTGGGCAAGCTGGGCATGAAGAAACAAAGACGCTGGGTGAATCGAATTTCCAAGGAAAACCAAGCATCATCCACTTGCATTTCAAAAAGGAAAACAAAAACTTTAAATTTCCCTCAATTTTTTAAAATGCTCTTGAGATCGGATTGCAAACAGTTGTCTTCCATAGTACATTTGGGGGCCCCTATGAAGTGATGCAGGTTCTCTCTCATGATTTACTTTTTAACACCCCAGATCTTTTAGTTTCAATCATTTTAAGGGAAATTATCTTTGACCTCTGTAACATGAATACTATGACATTGAGATTTTGCCTCTTCTTCCTTAAAATTATATCCTTAATCTCTTTCCAGGTCATAGAAATAGTGAGAATTTTATGTTTCAGGGTCCACATCGATTGCATTTATTGGGCACTTACAGGCCAGACTTACTAATTATTTTACATACGCTCTCACTTCATCTTTAGAGTTACCCTGTGACATCTTCAGTCCCACAGGTGCACAGACAGACACATAAGTTTGCTGTACTTGACCGCAGCCCACTGTGCCCTCCCATCCCGCCTCCGCTCTGCCCATCTGCTTCAACAGCAGACGTGCTAAAGGGCGTCGTAACCTGTTTCCTGCCCCACGAAGTCCTGCAGGCCACAGCCCCGCCACCGCCACCGCGAGGGCCTGCACACCCCCGCAGCCCCGCGCGGGTCCCCTTTCGCCCCCCTCCCCCCACCCCCCAGGAGTTCCACCTAACCAGGCTTCATGTCACCGGTTAGTTTTCCTTTGGGGTGTAAGGTCCGGCCTTCAGCTCAACGCAGTAAACACATTCTTTTACAGCTGCTGAACATGTCCAGGGAGCTGAGTGACTTGAAGAGGAATCTGAAGGAAGCCACGGCGGCCATCGCGGCCGACGCCCTGTACGTGGAGGGCGCGTGGCCCGAGCCGACCTTCGCGTCCACGGAGGCGGCCATCCAGTCCATGCTGGAGTGCCTGAAGAGCAACGAGCTGGGCAGGGCGCTGCGGCAGATCAGGGAGTGCAGGTGACTGCCGGCGGGGGCAGGGAGGGGACGCTGCGTGGCGCGCCCGGGCCAGAAACCTCGGGCTGCGGGACGCGGCTGTCTGATGGGGACCCTGGTCACCCGTCATCCCTAAACGGTGACCCTTCAGAGCGTGCCTCGGCAACAGGCCAGGCCCAAGGTGGCGGCGTGGGGACCACGCTGAACTAGCCACCTGTTCGTGGCGCAGGTTCTCCTGCGAGACGGCTGCGGCCGGCAGCACAGCTCCGGATCGCGAAGGACAGAAAGCGACCGATCGCGGAGGCGCGGGGCTCGCCGGGGGTGGTGTGGTGGCGGCCCGGCCACGGCCCCCCCGGGCGCTGTCCCCGCGCAGGACGGCGAGCGCGGCCCCCCGCACGCCCAGAGCCCGAGCGGGCTCGCAACAGAGGGTCCGGCGGGAGCAAAGGCCCCCACGCAGCCAAGGCCGGGGGCCCCGCCGGCGCTCCAGGAAGCGCGGGACCGGCCGGGCTCAGACGCCGGGGCTCCGGGGTCCACACCCCGCTCCCTCCGCCCAGCTGCTTGGTCGCGCCCTCTGAGCGCCTACGGCCCTGAACCCAGGGAGACAGAGACGCCCGTGTCTGCGCGCGCGCTGGGCCTCCGCCTGGAGACGGCCGCTTAGAGCCCGATGCCCCGGACGCCGCAGGCACACGCCTGGCTCCAGGTGGCCTTCAGAAAGCCCAGCACACAGCCTCCAGCTAGGTCGCTTCTACACAAGGCCACTTTTTCAAGACTGCAAAAGAGCTATTTTACCTATTTCATAAAGTTAAAGAAAAAACAGAATAGCTCTCTAAGGAACCAGGAAAAAACCCTAAGGAGATGGAGATAAGAAATTTGCCTGATAAAGAATTCAAAGAAACTGGTGATGCGGATGGAACCACTTAGAACTTCAACAAAGAGAAAGTAAAGAACCCAGCAGGTGAGGCCTACCTACCTGGAATGGCAAACACGCCATAAGGAATCCAGCAGATTAACTTACACAGAAGAACCGATCCGCAGCCGAGTCGAGACTGGGAGATGGGAGAAATATACCAGACAGCAAAAAAAAAAAAAAAAGATTTTTTTTAATGAGAACAGTTTAAGGGACATCTGAGCCAAAATCAAGTCACAGATATCACATTATAGGAATTCCAGAAAAGAAATGAACAGAAACTTTAAGAAATAATGGCTGAAAACTTTTCTAACCTGTGGAAGGAACAGACGTTCTGGTCCAGGAAGCACAGAGAGTTCGAAATAACAGGAAGGAAATACTCAAGATCAGATCAGCCATAAACAAAACAGAGAAAAAAAAGTAGCAAAGGTCAATGAAACTAGAGCTAATGCTTTGAAAAGACAAATAAAATGGACAGATATCTAGCCAGACTTAAAAGGAGAGGGGGCCTAAATCAATAAAATCAGAACGGAGGAGAGATGACAACCGACACGCAGAATACAGAGTGCCATTAACTGTGAACAATTACATGCTAAGGAATCTAGAGGAAGTGGATACATTTCTAGAAACATAACAGTCTTCCAAGAGTAAACCAGGAAGGAACAGGGAATCTGAACAGACCTATTACCAGCTGAAGCTGTCATCAGAAAACTCAAGCCCAGGGCCGGAGGGCTTCACGGGTGAACCTGCCAAACGCCCTTCTCGAAGCATTCCAAACAACTGAAGGGGAAGAATGCCTCCAAACTCTTTCTATGAGGCCAGCATTAGCCTGACACCAGATCCAACAAAGACACCACAGAGAGTCGCAGGCCAATATCCCTGATGAACAGATGCAAACGTTCTCAACAAAACATGAGCAAACCGAATCCAAAAATACATCAAAAAGGTTATGCACCATGCCCAAGTAGGACTTACACCGGGGATGGAAGGGTGGTTCAATATCCGCATATCAATTAACATGATGGATCACATCAACAAATCCAAGGATAAAAATCATATGAAAATCTCAACAGATGCAGAATAATTGAACATCCATTTGTAGTAAAACTCTCGACAAGCTGGGTATAGAAGGAACTTACCTCAAGATGAGAAAGTCTAGATATGACAAGCCCAGAGCTAACTTCATATTTAATGGTAAAAAGCCGAAAGCTTTTCCTCCAGGATCAGGAGCAAGACAAGGATGCTTATTCTTACCACCGTTAATCAGTTAAGCATTGGACATCCCAGCCACAGCAATGAGACAATAAAAAGAAAAGGCATCCAGATTGGAAAGGAAAAAGTCAAATGGTACCTATTAGCAGGAGACATACTATATAAAAAAAAAAAAAATGCCCTCCGAAAAATCCACCAAAAAGTCAATAGAATAAATGCAACAACATAATAGGATAGATTAATACACAGAAATCTGGCACAGTCCTTTTCATTAATAATGAATGATCGGAAGGAGATATTAAGAAAACAATCCCATTTGCAATTGTATAAAAAAGAATAAAATACCTAGGGATAAATTTAACCAAGGAGGTGAAAAAACTGTACTCATGAAACTATAAAACACTGAAGAAACTGAAGAGGACACAAATAAATGCAAAGATATACCTGCTCATAGATTGGAAGGATTAATATCTTTAAAATGACCGTACTATCCAAAGCAATCTACACATTCAAAGCAGTGCTCCTCAAAATACCAATGCCACTCTTCTCAGAACAAGTCATCTTAAAATTTATATGGACTCACAAAAGACCCCGAAGAGCCAATGCAATCTCAAGAAAATACAAAGTTTAAGGGATCACGCTCCCTGATTTCAAATTATAATACAAAGCAATGTGAACCAAAACAGTATGGTACTAGCGCAAACACAGACACATAGATCAATGGAACAAAATGGAAGAGCCCAGAAATATACCCTTGCTTCCATGGTCAGTTAATCTATGACTTAGGAGGCTGGACTATACAATTCTGAAATGACAGTTTCTTCAGTAAGTGCAGGTGGGAAAACTGGACACTCTTACAGCATATACAAAAATAAACTCAAAATGGTTTAAAGACTAAATGTAAGCCTAGAAACCATGAAACTCCTAGAAGGAAACATAGGTAGTAAACTACTTGACATCAGTCTTAGTAATATCTTTTTGGGTATGTCCCCTCAAGCAAGGAAGACAAAAGCAAAAACAAACAAATGAGACTTCACCAAACTAAAAAGCTTCTGCACAGCAAAGCAAACCATCAACAACAACAAAAAACAACATACTGAATTGGAGATTATATTCACAAATGATACACCTGGTAAAGGGTTGATACCCAAAGTGTATAAGGAACTCATATACTTCAATAACGACAACAAAAATCTGATCAAAAAATGGACAGAGGACATGAAGAGACATTTCACTTAAGAAGACGTACATACACATGGCCAACAGACATGTGACAAGATGCTCAGCATCACCAATCATCAGAGAAATGCATATTAAAGCCACAATGAGACATCACCTCACACCAGTCGGAATGGCTCTTATCAAAAAGTCAACAGGTGTGCGTTGGCGAGGACGTGCAGAAAGGGAATCCTTGTGCAGTGTGCGTGCAGGACTGCACACCGTGGCTGCCACTGTGGAAACAATGTACGGGTTCCTCAAAAAATTAAAATTCGAACTCCATAGGACCCAGCAATTCTTAGGGGTATTTATTCAAAGAAAACAACAGTAATTCGAAAAAATACATGCACCCCCGAGTTCACTGCAGCATTATTTACAATAACCAAGAAATGGAAGCAACCTAGGCGTCCACTGATAGATGATTGGATTAAGAATATGTGGTATATGTACACGATGGAATATTATTCAGCAATAAAAAATGAAATTTCACCATTTGTGACAACATGGGTGAACCGGGAGGGTAATATGGTAAGTGAAACAATTCAGAGAAAGACAAATGCCACATGATGTCACTTATGTGTGGAATATTTTCAAAAAATCAAAACAAATGAATAAAACAAAGACTCCTAGAAACAAAGAACAAACTGATGGTTGCCAGAGGGGAGGGGCGGGTGGAAAGGTGAAGGGGAATAGTCAATAATAGTGCGATAACTTTGCACGGTGACAATGATTACTAGACTTAGTGTGGTGAGCACCTAGTAAGATATGTAAATGTCAAACCACTATGTTTTATGCCTAATACTATATGCCAACTATACATTAATAAAGAAAATCCACCTGATGGTTGCCGAAGGGGGTAGGATAATGGTGAAATAAAAATCTTTTTTAATTTTTTTCAAAGCAATATGCCTCGACATAATTTGCAAACTGCTATTTGAATGTTTCCTTTCTTGGTTTTTCCCCTTACATTTTTATAGTACATTCACGTATTCATTGGAACCATAACGGCATAGCAAGTAAACATTTAAGATTATCAGATTCCATGCTGATATTTTTATACTTAAGATGTTTTTATCAAAGCCAGTGGTATTTATTATAAAATTATGGTGACGTCTGCAGAACTCCGAATACACTAAAGGCACTGAATTGTATGCTTTAGATTGGTGAATTGTATAGTGTACGAATTTTACATCAATGAAGCTGTTTTTTAAAAACAAAATATTCTTACGGGGACAGGCTCATAACTGCTCCTCTGTGACCAGCAGTGCCTGTAATCTGTGCTCTTTTCTCTTGACTGCAGAAGTCTGTGGCCCAATGACATCTTTGGAAGCAGTTCTGATGACGAGGTCCAGACACTACTGAACATTTATTTCCGCCACCAGACCCTGGGCCAGACGGGCACTTACGCGTTGGTGGGGTCCAACCAGAGCCTGACCGAAATCTGCACCAGGCTGATGGAGCTGAACGTGGAGATCCGGGACATGGTCCGCAGGGCGCGGAGCTACCGGGTCCTCACCGCCTTCCTCCCAGACTCCAGCGTGTCGGGCACGAGCCTCTGACAGAAGCTCCCCGTCCCCCGCGGGCCCCGAGCTGGGGGTGCTGCCGCGCTGGGGCCACCTCATTCAGTGTCTTCTCAGCCTTCGGAAGGCTCAGCCAGACTGTCCTCACTCTTGGTACCTGTTGGACTTTTTCTAAAGAAGATGACGGCACTTCCAACGCGTAGCGGTCCTGTCGGAACCAAGGCAGCACAAAGCCTCCCGGGCCGGACGCCACCCGTCACGCTGTGTGGCACAAACGTGTTATCAATTCACGGAGCAGACGCGACTCACTACTGAAGCAGTGACTTCATTGCAAACCAAAGCCGACAACATTGAACAATACCTTCCTTTCTAGAAACAACTTTCGATTGGCAAAAGTGCAATGTTTTCTTTACTAAGAAAATTTTATATTATAAAACTTGTACATTCTTTCCCTTTATTTTCCTCCCCCCCCTTTTTTTTTTAATTTGCTGGGCTGAGGAAGGACAGGCAGAATGAAGCTGGCCATTGAAAAAGGAAAGACGGTCAAAAGCTGACAGCCTGTACATGTGGAAGGGGCTGTAAACAGACGAGTCCACGTACACTGTAATTTGAACGCAATCACTGCACCTAAGGGAGATGCTGTGACGCATCCACTTCCCGTTGCTAGGCTACTGTCTCTTAGAGCCCCGGGCTTCTCTGCAGGAGTCTGTGATCAGGACCTTGGCACCAAACTGGTCCAGATAGATCCTTTTTAAAGGATCTTGGCTGCTTTTTACTAGAAGGTTGCTTTTATGAGCATATTTATACTACAAAAGGATGAGTGTTAATTTTAACCGACTTTGCCATTTTGTAGAAAAAGAGTTAAAGACACCCATATTATAAATTCCAAGTCTTTTCACCTGTCACGCATGCATATTTTAATATCCATTTGGACAGCCAGAAGTAGAATCATAAAGGTAAAATATGAGTTGTCACTTTAAGAAATGTCATACTTTCTTTGTAATATTTATGGAAAGGGCCATTCTTAAGTTTTTCCTTAAACTCGATGCGGTCAAGTGTTAGCCGTGTGCATGTAAACCTGCTGCACATCAAAACATACTCAAAGTTGATCTACGTAACTTATTCACTCTGTAAATACATTTAAAGTTTTCGTGATGTAATCTTGGTTGATGTCCTATTCAGAACTTCCTTTAGACTAAAAAAAAAAAAAAAAAAAATACTTATTGAGCATGGCCTTTATTTCTGGTTAAGAAGAATTTACCGTTTGGGATGTGGGTTGCCACAGCGACGGCCCCAGGGGCACCATTTGTAGTTGTCCCATGAACGACACCATCGGAGTTGTGCGGCAGCACAGTGGCCCTACGCAGCAGGAGTTCTCGACAACTTCCACTTGGAAATGGACACCAAACAAAGACTGTGACCATCAACCAGCTCTCTCTGCAATCGACCAGAGAAATCAGAAGAGCTCCGACTGTCCCCGGCCTGTCATTAGGTTGTCATCCTTAAAATTTCAAAATAGACTCTATAATGAGCAGCAAACAGTAGTCGGTCCTTTAATTCTGTCACCAACGCCCATCTATTCTCCACCCTACTCAGGACAGAGACACACAACGATCTAATTTCTACTGTCCTATTCCTATTTACTTAGGCTAACAAATATCACTGGCTTTCCTTACGACGATTGATGCATAAGCAGTAATTTTCTGGAAGTATCCTGCAGCAGTGGGTCTGACTCAGGAATTTTTTGTTACCAGAAGTACAGCTATTAACCGATTTTAACTTTCCTAACTCACAGCCCCACCCCCGGACCAGCAGTAACTGTCAACATTCCTGCAGTGTTACAACTTTCCACTGCAAAAAAAATTATTCTGATTTCTTTCAATTTGCCTGAAAGATGACTTACCAGAATTTGTAGATAACCAAATAATCATCGCTCTGAAAATTATTTCAAAAATACCTCAAAAAATGTAGGTGTCTGTAGGTGACCACGCTAGATGATTCCCAGAGTTCTTTGGGACTCGCTGTCAAAAGGACCATGCAGCCCATGGCTGCATTTTCTCCCACGCCCTCTCACCCAGCAAGGAAATGCCATGAAGGGTTATGCTTTAAAAGGGGGCATTTCAATGGTATTTTGTAATCTGCAGTCATCGGAAGTAGTGGGGTTTCTCCTTTGTTCTTAATTTTATAAAAGAAAAAGAAATGACATCAGCATCATGGCAGAGTGTGAAGACTCTTATTTCTCAGACAGACATCCAGAACTCAAAGGATCCTCTGCTCAACGTACTAACGCAAGGTATGAGGTGGGTGGGTTGAAACAAGTAGGGGAGGCGGGATGGGGAGAAGGACAGGGCCGGTGGCCACAGGTGCACTTCGGTGCCCACAGTGGCTCCAGTGAGTATGACAGTGGTGAAGAAATTGGGTTTCAGCCTTTAGGCTATGGACTGGATTGCAAGAGAGGAAGAAGCATGGTCCCCCAAGAAAGGCATCTCACCCCCATCACGGCAGACTCTGGTGGAGGTGGCTGGGAAGCCCTCAACGGAGGAGCGGTGCTGACAGTTATTGCTGGTGTCAGGGTGGAGCTGTGAGGTTATGAACTTGTCGTCCTCGCCCCACCCATCCGAGCAGAGCCTGTTAAAGGCACTGAAGATGCCTCCAAAACACAGCAGGACCAGTGACCATCAGTAAAAAGAAAGCAGTACTGGGGACCTGCACCAATTCACCACCACCCTCCACATTCCCCCACTATGGCAGTGGTGCCCCATAAACAAGGCGAGCCAGTAACGGGGACACCCGCCATCCCAGTGGGCAGGCAGCGCTTTCCTTAACTGAAGCGATGCTGCACTACTGTGATCCCAGAGGCATAAACACAGCAGTTAGAGTGAACAAAAGCATGCACTGTGATGCCATCTACTGGAAAACAAAAGAAAGTACCCTATCAACCTGCTGAATGGTTAGGAGCAAACAGAATCTAAAGAAGAGAGTGTGCTACGTCAAATGTGCAGGCAAAGAAACAATCCATCACATAACGTGGACGACCAAGTTAACTTGGAAGCACAGAAAGAAAATAAAAAGTCTCCAGAAAAGAAGTCATGGAAGACTGTGACTTAAATGGCAGAGAACTTAAGATTGCGGTTATAAAGAAGCAAAACAAAATACAAGAAAACAGGCAGTTCGATGAGCTCATCGAGAAAATTGATGAACAAACAGTATTTGGTCAAAGAGACTGAAACTATAAAAGTGAACTGAACAAATTCTGGAGCTGAAAAACTCATGAATAAGATGAAGAATGCATTGGAGAGCATTGGAAAGAGAGCAGATCATAGAGAAGAGAGAATTAGTGGACCCGAAGATAGAAACCGAGAAATTATTCAAGTGGAAGAACTGAGAGAACAAAGAGTTTTAAAAATGAAAGAATTCGACAAGAACGATATAATGCCATTAGAAAGAGCGACATAAGGATAATGGATAATGGGAACGCAAGAAGGAGAAAAGAAAAAGGAAGTAACACAGAGCCAACTCAAAGAAATAACTCATGAGAACGTCCCAAGCCTATCAAAAGAACTGTGCTTTAGAATAAAGTAACCTAAGACGACATGTACTTACATTGATGCAAAAACACCTTCACCGAGACACATTTTATTCAAAGTATAAAAAATTGATGACAATTCTCAAGGCAGCCAGAAATGAAAAGGCTGTACCCTACAAAGGAAACCCATTATATTGTCTTCAGATTTTTTCAGGAGAAACATTACATTATGGGAAATACTGGAAGGTTTTGAAATATTGAAAGAGAAAATTATCAGCCAAAAATAATATATTCAGCAAAGCTGACCTTTAGATATGAAGGGGAAATAAAGGCTTTACCAGACAAAAGCTGACAGAATTTACCACTAGACCTGCGTTACGAGAAATGGTTAAAGGATCTCTTACACCAGAAACGAAAAGCCAAAAGCATATGGAACTTTGAGTAAGATGATTGACTGACAGAAGGAAGAAATTGCAACTCCACTTCAGAAGAGAATATTCAACTTAATTATAACAACAGTTAAAGCAGAGAAGGAAGCATTAAAAGTAGCCAGGACTACTGAAAATTGGTAATAATGTACATCAGTAGAGTTAATCTGTGACAACAAAAGCGAAGAGATGGAAATTATACAGAGAGATGCAATGAGGAAAAAATGATTATTGTATATATGAAACATTTTTTTTCACATAAACCTAATGATAACCACAAAACAAATATAAAGAGCTGAGACAGGGAACACAAAAAAAAGCAAAGAAACGGGGTGGAAAACATCAAATAAAATTACAGAAAAACAAGGGAAAAGAAACAACAAATATACAGACAACCATAATATAAAAAAATAAAATGGCTATGGTTAAGTCCTCTAATCACCCTCAACATAAATGGAGAGAATTCACCAATCAAAGGGCATGTGATAGATTAAAAACAAGTAGAGTGAATAACAAGGCCCAACTACACGTTGCCTGCAGGAGACCCATCTCAGCTCCAGTACGAATACAGACCCGAAGGGAAGAGTGGAACATGATACTCCTGGCAAATGGCATCCAGTGCATAGCAGCTTCTATCACACTACATAGATTTCAAGATAAAAAAGGAAACAAGAGTCAAAGAGAGATGTTTTATAATAATAAAAAAAGACAACCGGGAAGACATAACACACCAATATATACTCACCAAACCTGGGAGCATCAAAGTATATAAAGCAATTACTAACAGACCTAGAAAGGGAAACACACAGATACGATCACGGTGACCTGCACATCCACTCACAGTAACAAAAAGATCGTCCAGGTAGAACGTCTACAAGGAAATATCAGCCTTAAGTGACACATTAGGAGGCATGAATTTATGTGCGCAGAACTTTCCATCCCAAAAGGACAGAATACCCGTACTTCTCAAGTGCACGCAAGACATTCTCAAGGACAGACCATATGCTGGGGCACCAGACTAGTCTCAATAGGTTTAAGAGGACTGACATATCAAATATATTTTTCAATCGCAGTGGTACAGTACTGGAAATTCAATACCAACAACAACAACATAACTGCAAATATGTGGAGATTAAAAAACATGCTACTGAACAACCACTGGGTTAAAGAAGTGAAAGAAGAGATCAAGAGATACACAGACAAATGAAAATGAAAATACAACATACCAAAATTTGCGACATGGAGCAAAAAACAGCTCTGAGGGGCAGTTCACAGTTACAGACCAACCTCAAGAAACAATCTTACACCTTAAAGAAACACAAAAAGAAAAGCAAACAAAGCCCATAATCCATAGAAGACAGGAGATAACAAAAATCAGAGTGAAAAGAAATAATACAGAGGACAAAAAAAAAAAAAATGAATAAAGCCAAGAGCTGGTTCTTTGAAAAGAAAATTGAAAAACCTTTGGTTAGGCTAAGGACAAGAGAGAGAAGACTCGAAAAAATAAAATCAGATATGAAAGAAGTTACATAAAACATCACAGAAATACAAAGATTTATATGGGAATACTACGAAAAGCTATACGCCACCAAATTCGATAACCTAGAAGAAGTGGACAAATTCTTAGAAGAATACTACCTTCCTATTCTGAATCACGAAGAGGTGGAAACCTCAACAAACCAACCACCAGCACGGAAACAAACAGTAATGCAGTAATCAAAAACACCCCAAAAAACAAAAGTCCAGGACAGATGGCTTCCCAGGTGAATTCTACCAAACATTCGAAGATTTAACACCAATCCTTCTCAACCTCTTCAAAATTATTGAAGAAGGGCAAATACTTCTTAACTCATTTTACAAGGTCCACATTACCTTGACACCAAAACCAGACAAGGACAACACACACACACACACACACACACACACACATAGCCACTATTTCTGATGAGCACTGAGGCAAAACTTCCAAACAAAATACTAGCAAATCGAATACAACGATACACTGAAAGGATCACGCATCACAATGAAGCGGGGTTCACTCCGGGGACGAAAGCATGGTTCAACATCTCAAATCAATCAACGTGACACACCACATAAACAAAAGAAAAAAATCATATCAATAGTTGCCGAAGCATTTCACAAGATGCATCCATTTATGATTTAAAAAAGAAAAAAAACACCCGATACCATGGGTACAGAAGGAAGCTACCTCAATGTGATAAAAGCCATAACTGACAAACCCTCAGCTAACACCACACTCAGTGGGGGACAAATGAAACCTCCCCTATAGGACCAGGAACAAGACAAGGACACCCACTCTCACCACTGCTATTCAACGTGATGGTGGGAGGCCTAGCCAGGCCATTTGGCAAGAGAAAAAGGAACACAAAATGGGAATGAAGACGTACAGCTCTATTTGCAGGTTTCTTGATTCTATATATAGAAACCCCTCTAGATGCCACCAAAACACTACTAGAGACAATAAACAAATACAGTCATTATTGTGGAGGGTTCCGGTCAAGATGGCGGAGGAGAAAAATGCTGTGCTTGCCTCCTCCCATGACCACATCGATTTTACAATGAAATTATAGAACCACCCATGAGAACCGCACGAAGACTAGCTGAACAGAACTCCTACAACTAAGGATATAAAGAAGCAATGTTGAGACGTGACACGTGCTGGCCTCACACCAAGTGTGGTGGTTGAGAATCAGGAGGGCATCCTAGTTGCAGGGTCCCCCCTGAGGAACGAGGGTTCCCAGCCCAGAGCACCAGTGCAGAGAAGAGGTTTCCCCACAACATCTGGCTGTGAGAACCGGTGGGAACTCCCTCCGGGCAAGATGAAGGGCTGCTGTAGCCCCAGGCGCCCTCTTAAATGGCCCGAGCACAGACTCAGTCACTCACAAACACTCACCCTGAGCTTCAGCAGAGGGAGAGCAGCGTGAAAAGCACCAGGGACATAAAACAAGCAACTGAATGATATGAATTCAGGGCGAGGGCTAGAAGGGCAGCTCTCTCTGGGACAGAAGTGCTAGCAGGCACCACTGTTCCTCTGCTGAGCCCTCCTCTCACGTGGTCTGCAGGTTCTAATCCAAGCCTCCATGACCTTGAAACACCATTCGCCACACCTGATGATTCCGAGACCTGTCCCACACAGCTAGCAAACTGGCCCAGCCCTCTGTCGGCAGCTGTTCTACCCGGACAACTAGCCTCAACCCACACTGTGGACTTTCCCAAAATCTCTCAAAGGGCCACGCACCCCAGACAGACAGGGGCTGACCTCAGCCTACCCTACACTTCTTGCAAAGCAGCCCCAAGCCCAGCACTAAGGGCAGCCAGGCTCAGTTCACAGCACAGGCTCTCCCAGACACCTCCAAGGCAAGAACATGAATCTATCAAGAACAGATCATTCTGAAGCACCTGCCAAGTGGCCCTGGGCTGGACAAAGCAGCAGCAGACCTCGGTCTCCCCTAGAGCCCTTCCTAAGAGGCCCCGGAACCAACACACCTGAAGCCCACTTCAGACCACAGAAGAGTACCACCCGGTTAACTCCACTAAAAACACATCCGAGAATGCACTGTCAGAAACCAAAGTCCCTCTACAGGGAATTCCTCTCTATGATGACAGCTCCTGCACAGCAGCTCGTCGGCTGCAGTCATGGCCAGTCCTCACAGCCAGTCGGCCTGACGGCCAATCCCACCCACTGATGAGCCAACAGCAATCGAGGCTGAACTGCAACAAGAGAGTACACACGATCCACACAAGAGACATCCCTGGAGCACCCAGCTAAGGTAACCAGGGAGACCGCGCCACTGGGCACCAGAGAACACCTGCCACATGAGGCCACCTGGCCAAGATTGGGAGGCAGAGAATATCTACCTAAAACGGCAAGCACAGAGAGGCAGCCAAAATGAAGAAACAGAGAAATGTGTCCCAGATGAAAGAACATGAGAAGACACTAGAAAACTGAATGAGGAGGCAAGCAACCTACCAGAGACAGTTCACAACGATGGCTATAAGGATGCTCAAGGGACTCAGTGAGAACTTCAACAGAGAGACAGTAAGCATAAATAAGGACACAGAAACCATAAAAAAGAACCAATCAGAAATGTAGACTGCGATAATTGAAATAAAGAAATGCACGAGAAGGAATCGCCAGCAGATTCGATGAAGCAGAGAACTGAATCAGCCATTTGGAAGACAGGTAGCAGAAAACACCTAATGAGGACAGAAAAAAAGAATAGTTCAAGGGATCTCTGGGACAACATCAAGCAAAACGATATTCGTATCATAAGGGTAACAGAAGGAGAAAGAAAGCAAGGGATAGAGAACCTCTTTGAAGAAATAATGACTAGAAACTTTCCTAACCTACAAGTCCAGAAAGTTCATCGAGTCCCAAACAAGATGAACCCAAAGAGCCCACACCAAGACACATGATGATCAAAATGTCGAAGGTTAAAGACAAAGAGAATCTTAAAATAAGCAAAAGAAAAGTCATTCGTTGTATACAAGGAAGCTCCTATAAGACTGAACTGATTTCCCAAAAAAAAAAAAATTGGCAGGCCAGAAGAGATTCGAATGAAATGTTCGAAGTCATGAAAATCAAGGACTTACAACCAAGATTACTCTATCTAGCAAGACTATCACTTAAAATGAAAGAATAGATAAAGAGCTTCCCGGACAAAAAAAAAAAGCTAAAAGAGTTCATCACCACCAACCAGTATTATAAGAAATGTTAAATGGACTTCCTTTAGAATGGGAAAAAATATATGAACAATAAAACGGCAATACCTAATGTACCTATCAATAATCGCTTTAAATGTAAATGGATTATATGCTCCAATCCAATGACATAGGGTAACTGAATGAATAAGAAAACAAAATGTCGATGTATTTCATTATACAATATCAGGAAGTCACATTGGTTAACATCCTCACAGTCCTCACCAGGAGGTCTTTTAACATTGAGAGGCTGTCAGGCACATGGTGGCAGATAGTTTTCCAAAATCGCAATTTTCGCTTTGATGTGTGAATTTTATCATTGGCAACAAATACCGTTAGCTGTTTTTCTTGACGTGACAGGCTTACTGTTCATTTTTGAGAAAATGCCTTCTAGGCACCCAAGTCTGAATAACCCTAGTTTCGTTTGGCAGTCATTCTTTCCAGTAAAGGTAGCGTTCCATGAAAAACTGGCAAGCTTCGCTTAAAACACGATGGCATACATGCTTTTTTTGAGACTACAGTCGTGCTTTGGTGAGCAGCAGGACACATGCTTCCCGTTTTGTCACAGAGTAGTACAAAGCTGTATACGCACGGGCTGAGGTTCTGTAAAATTAACAATTTTTACAGTGTCATCAAGACTATTCCCGGGTTTCATTTCCTGTGTTTCCTCTGTCTGTCTGCCTATCATCTATTTATTTACTTGTTTACGTCTCCCTCCTGGCCTGCCGCTGAGACTGCATGGCAGTGGAGAATACAGTGACCGCTAGCACATTCGATGCCACCAGCTGAATTTCTGCTCACGGGCACCAGCGTATTTATTCATTACTTTTGCACCATTAGTGCAAATGTCAATACAGCAAAAAAGGCAAATGACATCTTAATATTATTCTACAAATTGTTTGCACTTCTTGGACATTCTGAAAGGGTCTCAGGGACCCCGAGGGGTCTGCAGATATCACTTGGAGAGCTATAGTCCTAAGCCGTCCCCAGTGGTCGAGCATTTAGGTCTTTTTCAGTTTCTCCCTGATGACGTCCTCGTGCCGACACCTTGGACAGGGCCATCTTGCTCATCAGCCTCATTGTGGGACTGGCCAGCTAGCCCAGAGACCTGGTCTGGGTGTGGCCTGAGCTTGTGGGGTGTGCTC
The DNA here is from genome assembly GCF_902729225.1 of Pteropus medius. Classification (NCBI taxonomy): domain Eukaryota; kingdom Metazoa; phylum Chordata; class Mammalia; order Chiroptera; family Pteropodidae; genus Pteropus; species Pteropus medius. Next base: position 20,203 of record NW_024353588.1, read on the forward strand.
TGGGCTTGTGGGGGTGTGGTCTGGCCTCGTGGGGGTGTGGCCTGGCCTCGTGGGGGCGTGGCCTGGGCTTGGGGCTGTGCGCTCTGGGTCTTGTCCCAGCTCCTCCCATCCTCTCAGGACAGAGCAGCGAGTCAGTCATCCTTGACCCGCTGACCTACACAGATCTGGAGCTGACTCTAAGTTCAAGCTGGTGGGCAGGTAGGAGAGGATGTGGTTAGACCTCAGGAGCCCCAGGTAGCCAGGGCAAGGCGGGAACGTCGCTTCAGCCTTCCCTTTGGAATCTTCAGTGTTGAAGTTTGTATCATTTAATACTGGGTTTGGCGACAAGTAGCACAATAGCCATCACTAGCGCCTTAAACAAGCCATAGTTTATCACTTAACAAGGTGTCTAGGGAGGTGGTGGCAACTCAATAATTGCATTAGGAACGCGGTCTCCTGTTTTGTTATGTTTTTTTTCATCATCCTTAATGTGTTGGATTTTCACTTCATCCTTATCTCTTCCTGGTCAAAAATGGTTGCTGGAACTCCAAGCATCGCGTCTGCATCAAAGCAAGAGGGAGAGGAACAAAGATGCGCTTGCTAATTGTACCTATTGTTTTTATCAGGAAAACTAAAGTGTTCTCAGAAGACTCTCGACAGATTTTCTATAAGATTCGACCAGAAACGGTCACTCGGCCTTTTCCCTAATATTTGGCCAGAAGTAGTCACATGCAAGGAATGCTGGGCAAATGACTGTCTGGCTGTCTAGTCTTTCTTTAGCGGGAGGCAGCAGGGGAGAAAGGCGCTGGGAATGGCTGGCTGTTGGGTGGCCGGGGACCGTGTCTGCTCCCGTTGTTAATTGCTTCCTGATTTCTGGTGGGAAGTTCTCATGTTATCAAGTGCTGTTCTGTGAATAGCACCCGGTGGAGCAGTTAATCAAGATGCCCTACCTTTCGCCAATCCAGGGGGGACCCAGGTCAGGCCATCTGGAATCTCCTACCACGGAATCTCAGGGTTAAGCGTGGCTGTAAGTCACATGACCCAGTGGTTCCACGATTGCTCTATAAGAGAGTCGTAGGGGTGGCTTGACGGGCGCAAGGGGCAAGGGGCGTGGGGTCAGGGAGGGGCTTGAAATCGCGTTTAGGACCCGATCCCCTAGGAAGGTGAGGTGTTTGGAACAGTGCGTTTTCCTGCTCTCGGGGTCTGGTAGTGCCCTTGGGGGATTGTTGGCCTCCGAGATGCCACGGTTCTAATCCTCAGGAGTCACTGCCCGCGGCCCCTCCCATACCAGGGCAAGCCGGACCCTGTGGTCCTCCAGGGCATCATCCACTCACTGAAGGAGGAGCTGGGCCGCCTTCGGGGGCTGGACCAACAGGACCCTCGGGACCAACAGGACCCTCGGGACCCCCGAGACTCCGAGATCTGGCACCTGCGGGGGCAGTGAGTCTGGGGGGTGGGCAGCTGGGGCTTGGGGCACATCTCATCATGCACTTTGGGACCAAATTATTCTTAGCACTGTCAGGAGGATGGTGGGCCCCCATTCACCAGATATCTATTCTGAGCCTCTCTTCTGCGCTCACCTTGTGCTGGGTGGTGCTGGGGACAGAGTACAACCGAGACAATCCTGGCCCTGCCCTCCTGGGACTCCCAGTCCAGAGGGGGAGAGGGATCCGTCTGTTCACAGTGAAGACTCAGAGTGGGCGGGGCGAGGATCCTAGAAGGGGTCCCAACCCTGCCTGGGAAGAGGGGTGTCCCAGACAGAGGAGGCGGCGCATGCGAAGACAGGGCGAGCCGGGCGCTCTGCTCAGCGCCTCCTCCATGCTGGCCCCTCCTCTGCCCCCTCCAGTAAGTGGCCAGCCACTGTCATAAGGGGGCAGCCAGCCACTGTCACATAAGCACCTGAGTGTGTCGTTGCAGAGGGAGATGGGGTTAGTCAGGAAAGACCTTGGGCTGCGGGAGGTCAGGACAGCCCCCCATGGGGTCCTGTGGTGCATCAGATGGATGGGCGAGGACGTACTCTGGGCAGAGGGGACAGTGCGTGTGAAGGCCTCATGTGAGGGTGGGGACGTGGTGAGCACGAAGAGAGAAGCGAAGAAAAAAAGGTTTTGGCATGTTGAGTGTCCGCTGTGTGGGGGACTCAGTCTCCACCTGGAGGGATCCCACTCATTGGGGAGGGCGAAGAATATTTTTAGTAGCAGCAGCAGCATTTAGTAGTAGTAGTAGTAGTAGTAGTAGTAGTAGTAGTAGTAGTAGTAATAATACCAGGAGCCAATGTTCGTGAGCATTTAACTGTGTGCCAGGGACTCTGCTCAGTGCTTTATCATTTTAGTTTATTTGATCCTCACTGAGTAGGCATTGCTATCGTCCCCATTTTACAGAGGATGAAACGGAGGCACAGAGAGGTTAGAGAACTGGCCCTAGGTCACACAGTGAGTAAGACGGCAGTGTAGACCTCGAATCCAGGCAGATGGTGCAATCCCACTCTGGTGCCCTTAGCCGTTGTGCACGGTTGGCAGCTGCCAGCCCAGGACGGAGCGCTCAGTGACGCCAGGGAGGACCAGCCCTCTGCCCTGCCGGGACTGGGAGCTCACGGGGCTGGAGAAGCCTGTGGGTCTTCCTGGAGGAGCTTGGCAGAGTAGTGCCGGAAGCCAGATAAGCTTTACTTTCAGATCTGGTAGGTGTGTACATGTGTTTTCCAGGATGGCCACAAGGTGGCGGCCTCTGCCTTGAGATTCCCACAGCTGGATAGTGGCTGCTTTTCCTCTTCCCAGTTTGGAGCTTGGCAGTTTGGGAAGACTCCAGGATTTATTCATTCATTCATCCAACACTTAATGAGTTCCTACGGTGTGCCAGACATGCTGCCCAGCACTAGTTAATATTTCCTGGGCCCTTCTTCAGTGCAGACATGGTCTCAGCACTCGTCCTACAGTCCCACCACTTACGGATAAGGGATTATTGTCACACTCCACAGAGATGTGAAGTGGAACTGCCCGTGGTCCCCTAGCCGGTCATTAGTGGAGCAGCGCTGGATGCAGGCAGCCTGGTGAGAGAGCCCAGGTTCCCACCCAGTGGCCAGACAGCTGGCCACGCTGTCCTGGTGGGGTGGGGTGGGGATCCAGACAGAAAACAGGTCATCTCCCTGATGGACGCCAGCTCGGCAGCTGGAAGGAGACGCACAGACAGCCGGGAGGGCAGAGAGCACAGGGCCGTGACCAGGCCTGGCCGGGCCAGGCGGGTTTCCGTGCGAGGCGATGTTCGAAGGATGAGCAGAGTCGTTCATGCCGGGAGGAGCGTTCCAGGAGGAAGGAGCTGCACTCGCAGGGAGAGGCTTGGCTGGAGCACCGAGGGAAAGGGAGGACGGAGGATGGGGCAGGGGGACTTGGGTTGCAAGGGGCCAAATGGGAAGCTCCTTGGAGAGCTTGGGGAGCCACGGTTTTTTAAAAACAATGTTCTATTCGGAAAAGTCCCAAAAACACACAGAAGTAGACGGCAGCATAATGCGCATGCGCTTGTGCCCAGCTTCAAACGTCCTCTATTTTTTACCCATCTTGTTGGATCTACACTCCCCGCTCTCTCCTGAGAAGCAAATCCCAGACATCGTTTCTCCTCCATAAATACTCCAAAATCTATCTTCAACGTACAGGGACATTTAAGATAAAAACAGAAGCACCGTTATCACATACAACAGGATCGCCAAAAACTCTATAGTGTGTGTATGTGTCGACAGGTCTCCGATCATCTCACAGATGTCTTCTGTGAATTAGTATCTCAATGCAGCCACACATTGCAACTTGTTGATGTGGTTATTAAATCTCTGAATTGATTAAAGTACCCCCTTTTTTCATGCTGCTTCGCTGTGGAAGAAGCCACGTCATTTCTCCTGCAGAGTTTTCCGCGGTCCAGATTTTGTGGATTTGATCTTCATGGTTAATGGATTCCTCTGTTTTCTATATTTCTGATGAAGTAGTTATTAAACGGATAGGCTAACCCGGTTCAGGTTTTTGGGAAGACACCTTGCTTCTGTCAGGAGGTGCTGAGGCCGATGACTTCGGATAGTGAGAGCTGGATCTCTCTCTCGTAAAGTTCTCATCAGCCCAGCACCTTTGGGGTGTTTTCGTTTGCATTTCTCTCATTCCTGGTGAGGTCGAGCACTTTTCCTTACGTTCAGTCACCAGTTGGGCTTTTGTGAGTTGCCTGTTCACCTGTCATGTTCGTTTTCCTTCTGGTCGCCCGTTTCTTCTCGATTTCTAGGAGTTCTTTACATGGTCTGGAGATCGGCCCTGTGTGAATTTTGTGTGTTTCAGAAACTCTCCTCCTTGCCTTCCCTGGGCCTTTTCACTCTCTTCATGTAAGTGTCTTTTGATCCACAGAGGTTCTTCATTTTTATACAGACTCATTTATATGTTTTTCCTTGGAAGTTAGTAATGTTTATGTCCCGTCCCAGAATCCTCGTGCCCCGGTGTCACGAAGACATTCTCCTTTATCATTCTGTATAATTCTGACATCTACAGTTCACCTGGGATTGATTTTTGATGAGGCGGAGGTCCTTTCATTGATAGTCGATCATCCATCCCAGTGCCGTTTATTGAAAAGAGTGTCCTGAAGAGTGTCCTTATCCTCCTGCTCAGCCATCGTCACCTTTATCACACATCGTGTTTCTGCACAGGTGAGATCCTGTGCTCTGTCCGCCAGTGGTTTATGTGTCTCTCCTGGTGCCAGCGCCATCCTGTTTTAGTTACAGTAGCTTTGTAATGAGTCCGGTGTTGCGTAGATTCCATCCTCTCACTTTTGGTTTTTTTCCAAGATTCTTTTGGTTATTCTTGGCAATTTGCGTTTCCATATGAACTTCTGAATTAATAGATTTTTCAGTACAACACATACAACTTGTTGGAACTTTTATTGGTAGCGTATTGAATCTATAGAACAATTTAGGGAGAGCCGAAATCTTTATAAATACTGGAGTGAGTGTTCCAGTGTGTAGACAGAGTGAGTCTTTACATTTATTTAGGTCTTATTTAATATCTCGGTAACGTTGTTCCATTAACCCTTGTTGTTAGATTTTCTTTTCATCTTTGGGTACTTTTGTTAATGGTTTCTTTCCTTGAAATATCAATCGTGTTGATTTAAGTATAATTGATATTTGTATATTGATTTTGCACCTAGCAACTTCAGTTAGCTTTCTTATTATTTCTAATAATTTATCTGTAGATTCTTTCTGATTTTCGGTGTTTATCATCATCTGCAAATGACCGTTCTATTCATTTCCTATCAATCCTTATCTTTCATTTCTTTTTCTCGCCTTATCGCACTGGCTGGGACCCCCGGTAGGATGTTGAGAAGAAGTAGGGATAGGTGGCATCCTTGTCTTACTCTCGATTATAAAGGTAAATTCAAAAATGTAGATATCTGTATGTTTTTCAGATCCCTGATTGATTTTAATTTTCAGGCAGGGTGAGAACAACTGAGTTAATATATAGTTTTGGTAATTATTGATGATCAATGGCTAGATAGATTTTTCATTAGGAGTTGGTAAAGGGTAATGAGCTAATTCCATGATTCTGCTATCGTTCGCTGGACTTCTTCGACAAGGAGAGCATTCTCGTATCAACTGTTTGGTTTCCGTGAGGTACATTTCCCGTGGGAAAGGCATGATTAATGCTTGGTTTTCTCCCCCCGCTCCCCGCCCTTTATTTACCTTTTGTCAGAATAATGAGTTGGTTTCCCTACATCCCCATGAAGATCAATGAGTTTTGTTCAGTTTTTACTATGATTATGTACTCACGAATGTAAATTTAATTGATGGTATGTTGGTTTCCTATGGCTGCCATGACAAATTACAAACTTTGTGGTTTAAAACAACAGAAATTAATTTTCTTCCCATTCTAGAGGCCAGAAGTCTGAAATCACTTTCACTGGGCTGAGATCAAGGTGTGAACTGGGCATTTCTCCCCCCAGAGGCTATAGGGGCAAATCCGTTTCTTGCCTCTTCCAGCTTCTGCTGGCTGCCACCTATCTTTGGCTCGCGACCACTTCGCTTCAACCTTTGCCTCTATAGTCACGTTGCCTTCTCCTCTTCTGTGTCTAATCTCCCTCAGCCTCTCTTCTACAGGATTCCTGAGATGATGCTTAGGGCCCACTTTGATAATCTCTTCATTTCAAAGTCCTTGATTTAATCAGATCTATAAACTTTTTCTTTTTCCATATAAGGTAACATTTACAAATTTCAGAGATTAGAACACGGATGTCTTTTGGGAGGCTGGTATTCAGCCCACCACAGACGGCTACCTTGTTTTATGGCACGTCAAGATGTCTTAGACTTTCCAGCCCCAGAGCCGGTAGAAGTAATTTTTCCAAGGAGCACTGGTTCCTTTTAGAAGGAATTTGTATTTAGAGACCACAGGCTGGTCCTAAGGGGTGCTCATGGCCATTAGTTTGACATTGCTATAAGGCGTTTTGAGGTGGAAAGAGCCAGAAAGTAGACACATTTTTAGAAAGAGAAAAATGATGTCCGTACTTATTAACCTCTTTCATGTATATGTCTTTTCTCAAGTGAAAAATCTTAGTTTTCTAGTAATAGTAACGCAATTCATAATTATGTATTTGCTTTATTCTAATAATACCAATGTAATTACGAATAATGAGAGTATTGAATGAATTTAAGATTTCTTGGCAGTTCCTTTTGCTCTTAGGGTATATCCTACTAGCTAAAATTGAAAAAATTTTTTTTTTGCTCACTTGATAATTCTCCAGTATGCCACCAACTTCAATATACAGTTGGAGCGGTTTGAGTCACTTTTCAACATTCTAGCGATTGCTTTGGTTAAAATTTATTTGTGTAGAATTTTTTTTTATTATTTTTATTATTATTATTATTATTGTTTTTTGGGGTTTTTTTTGGCGAGGCAACCCTTGGTTGACCTCATAGATCGCAAGGATCTTGTCAGCTTACAGTCCCTTACTTTTTATTTTTTATACCTACAGCACCTGGTCTTCCCAGGTGGTCTCCCATCCAAGCACTAACCAGGCCCTACCCTCTTAGCTTCCGAGATCAAACCGCATCGGACTTGTTCAGTGTGTAGAATATTTTCACAGTTCCAAAGTCAAAAGTAAAAAAGAGGGTATATTCAGAGGGGTCCAGCTTATATCCTGGTTGCCAATTGTCCTTCCATCTTTCATGGGTAACTTACTTTTTAATTAGTCTTATCTATTTTAAAAATACGATCATGTGTAATTTGTAATTCCCTTTTTTCCTTTTACATAAGGACACACACTAAACATTGTTCTGCACTGTTTTTAAACTTATACCCGGTTGTCACTTGGTGACAGGACATAGAGATCTTTCTTGTTCCTTTTTACAGTCGTGTGGGACTCAGGCGAATGGATGTGCCATAGAAATTCAACCAGTTCTCCGTTGATGTACATTTTGATTATTTCCACGCTTTGCTATTACAACTCGTGCTGTCACGAAGAGCCTTGTGTGCGCACGTTTTTCTTAAGGAAGCATTCTGAACGCGGCGGTGTGACCTGATCGGATCTGCATTTTAGAGAGTCCTTCTGTGAAGGGGAGGCCGTGTGACCTGGCTGGAGGCCAGGGGCAGGCTAGAGCCAGGACCAGGGTTAAGCTTTGAGGGTATGGAGGACAGATCAATGACATCTTTTGGAATTAGAACTCACAGGGCTGTGTTCGCCCCGTGGGGTGGATGAAGATGACGTGGCCTTGGGGGCAGCCTGGAGCGGTGGGTGCGCCCGTCGTGGGGGAGGCGAAATGGTGTGTAAGGACCCCCAACGAGGAGTGGGGATGATTCAGGAGCCCGCACGGGCGCACCCAGCCCTCGCTCTCTTCTCTCTCCCCGCCCCGCCCGGGGTGTCGCGCCTGGCGTGGGAGAAGCAGGAGCTAGAGGCACAGCTGGGCGGATAACGCTAAGAGGCGCTGTGCGGGCTGGTGCACGGGCTGGTGCGCGGCCTGGAGCTGGAGCTGCGGCAGGAGCGCCGCCTCCGGACCCGCGGGGCCAGCACCGCAGCCTGGATGTCGCTGCCTGGCAAAGGAGATGAGGGGCGCGGCGGGGGCGGGACCTCAGCTGTGGACTCGCCTGCAGGTGGGCTCGGGGCGTGCTGGGCGGAGCCTAGAGGTGAGCGGCTGGGGTCTGAGTGACGGGGCGCGACCTGTGCAGGATGGAGGTGGGTGAGTAAGGGGGAGGGGATACAGGGTAGGGGTACCTAAGGGACTGCATGCAAACAGGCGGGCTCCCATAGTGGGCAGTGGTGGGCGGGGTCTGCGGAGAGATGAGTGCGGCTTGAGGCTGCTGCATCAGGAGGTTGGGCCTGGATGTGGAGACCCGGGGAAAGGGGCGGGGCCTGAGGGTCTAGTTGCGCGAAAGGGCATAGAGCAGCTGATGAAGATCTTGCTTATTTGCCCTGATTTTGTACTGAGGTGGGTGGTGGGAAATTGGGGAGTTCCAGGGAGCTTTGGGAGGCCTTGGAAGAAGGCCGCAGTGAAGGGGGTGTAGGGAAGTGACATATATATTTTGGGGAGTTTCGTGGGACACTGAGAGGGCGGAGCGTCTGTGCGAATCTAGTGAGAGGCTGTGGATGACTAGCGATTGTGGGAAGATGGACCTGAAGGTTCGGAGCTGGTGCAGGCCGGGAAGGAGCTTGGGACAGGACTTGTCCTGGCCGGTGGGAAACTGACAGCGGGTCCTGTGCTCCCAGGAGCCGGACTCCGCCAGTGGTGCCGCCCCCGGACCGGGAGCACCGGGCTGCATGGTCTCGGGAGCGCTCCACGTCAAGTGGCCGCGGTGCTGCCCGCTCATCGTCCCGGGAGAGCGGCCGTGGGGCCTGGGGTCGAGGCTCGCCCCTCGCCCTTCCCCACGGATCTGTGCCGCCCCAGCCCCTGAGCGGGAGGAGGCGGGATGGACAGACTGGAGCGGCGGGGGCGTGATCCTGTAGCCCCCGCCTCTTGTTCCCCGTCCCAAGTGGTCGCGTGCCGCGTCTCGACCCCACAGCCTTTGTGAAAGCCAAGGGGAAGCAGCAGAGCGAGATCAAGGTGAAGTCAGCGCCCCTCCCTCCTCACTGGCCCCTACCCCTGCCCCTCGACCTGGCTGTCTGACCTGCCTTCACCCATCCTTGTCTCCCACCTGTCTTCATCATCTGTCACCTGCTTCCTCTCTCCCTTCGCCCCGTGTAACCGCGGGCTGGTCACCGGCCCTGGCTGTGACCCACAGGGAAGTAGCGTCCTCACATCAATGGGGCGCACAGGCTGGGTGGGGCTCCTTTCCCGCTCCCCAGACCTTTCCCGCTCCCCAGACAGCAGCAGCAGTGGGACGGCAGGGAGGAACCGACTTCGCAGCGGAGGAAGCGGGGACGGCCCGTCCATCTCCTGGGCTTGCCAGATCGGCCCCCTGCTGCCCTGACCTGCCGAGGGGACGCCGCCCACCGCCCCCGACACCGCAGCTCCTCCAGTAATGGAGCTGGAGACGGCGGGGCGCACGGGTCGGCACGAGGCTCCGCGGTGCCAGTGAGAGCGGGAGGCTCACGGGCTCCTTGTCTCTCCAGGGGACAGCTCCTGCAGCGAGTTCGAGGATCTCCGGATCCCTCCCTAGAGGGTAAAACTTGGGCTGGGGGAAAGAACCGCCTCCCGAAGGTGTCGGGGAGATGGCAAACGGTCTTTTAGAGGGAAATTGAGTGGTGGAGCCTTTAAACCCTTGAGAAGGGTGAGGTGGGCGGTGCCAAAGACACCTCCCAGTGGTCCCTCAGTGCTCCGCCCTCTCCTCTCAGCTTCCCGCCATCCCAGGAAGCCTCCCCGCCCCAGGAGCTGGAGTGGGTCCAATACGGTGAGTGTCTTTCCTCAGGCCTCGGAGGAGGAAGGGGCAGCATGAAACACCAGAAGCCGCTGTCCCCATCTTCCTGATTTCCTTCTGGGAATGGGATTGCAGAGGCGGCTCTGAAATGCCTCTGGATGCAGAGTATTTTGAGACCATTGGATGGGAAGGGAGCGTGGGGTTGGGGGAGGCAGGGGACGCTGGATGAGAGCACCCTCGCGGACTACAAAATGCTGGGTCTTCAAACCAGGCTCCTCCTCCCACCACCTGTGCCACTCCAAGGTCGTTACTCAGCCTCTTAGTATCTCGGTTTCTCAGGCACATGTGGATGGTACTAATGATGTTCACCTCCGAGGGTTTGGGTGTAGATACAAAGTCATTTAATGTAAGCATCAGCCCTTATTTTTTTCCCCGAGATCCTTACGTTCAGATGTTGCAGTGGGATTTGGGGGGCAGGAATAGAGAGAGGGCGCCCGACCCCTTGCGTGCCTCCCCGTGCAGAAGTTCGCACCCGTGGAACGCGGCCGCCATCAGAGATGCCTGGCCAATTCTGGGGGCCGGGGACCCATCAAGGGTGAGCCTGCGACTCCACATCTCCCCTTCACCTGCCCCAGAGTCCACTGGGGTGGTACTGACCGCAGCAAATAGGCCCCAGAACTCAGAGCAGCTTCAGGCCCCTCACAGCCCTCTACGCCCAGGCTGGCTCGCACAGATCCAGCTGCGACCACCAGGCGGCCGACATGGCCGAACCACACGCCCCTCGAAGGCCTTGCAGGAATACATGAACCAACTGGACACGCGGTCGTGACCTTAGAGAGGGAGCACTGTCCCTCCATCCCCTAACCAGCTTTGGATTTGGGTGGGGGCAGGGCTGGTGTGCTTCCAGCCCCGCCCCTCCCGGTGCTCCTGGGGTCTCATGTGTGTGAGGCCCTGGCCCCTCCCGCTCCCCCAGGCATTGCATGCTGAGAGGGTCTGTGTGTTTTGTAAATAAACATATTTGCCTTTGGGATCCCTCAGCTTATGACCAAAGAGTAGGGGTGCAGGGGGGACATGTGAGAATGAGGCGGGGATTGTAGTTGGCAACTGTGTGCATTTCTGGGCATGTCTGTGATTGGGGGACAGGTTGGGGTTCAGGCTTAAGAAAAACTCCCATACTCTAAAGCAGTGTGAGGGGGAACTGTGATGTGGTAGTGAGCAGCCTGTCCCCAGAGGGGTCCAAGTAGAGATTCTGCACAGGAAGTTTCTGGCTATGTGGTGGAGAGGGGCGTCTCACAGCATGGTTCACCGCCTGGGAGGCCGCCGAAGCTGCTGTCAGTGACATCAGGGCTGGCTTGGTGCCGAGTCCTGCGTTCTGACCTGAGACCTCTGGGTTCTGAGCTGTGACGTTGCTTCTGAGCTGGGATGTCCGGGGTCTTGGTTCAGGGTCGGGGCCTCTGGGTTCTGAGCAGCAGCTGGGACAGCGCTGGGAGGCGGGGGCACAGCCGTGGTCTCGGTGGGAGGAAGGTTTGCGGCGGACGGGACACGGGAGCACAGTCGGAGCTGACTTTTATTGGGGGGTGTGGGTTTCTGACGGGGTGGAGATAGGGCCTCACACGCGGTGTCGTGGCCACGTCTGGATGATTTCGTACAGCTGATCTCCCGGCGAGAGCGTCTGCTGCACGTCCCGGTGTCCTTTGACCTCGTACTTGGGGTGCAGGGCTCCTTTAGCCACACCACAAGCCAGCAGACTCTTGGCCGCCCTGATGGCCCGGGGCGGGGGTGTCCGCTCTGGGTGGGGCAGAGGCAGGAGTCCAGTCAGGGCTTCCTCGGAGGGCGGGGGGAGTGTGGGGCAGCGGTCCCAACTGTGCACTCCCAGCCGGCCTGCCAGGGCCCCGATCCCGCTCTGCCGTTCCCTAGCACTGACTGAGCTGCTCTCTGCCTCAGTTTCCTCATCTGTGAAAGGAGAGACTAGTGGGACCCGCCACAGGGCTATGGGATACTATGCTTTATAGAAAGCCTATTGCATGGTACCTGGTATGGCGAATGCCAGCTGTCGTCATAATTGCTCATTCTCCCTTTCCCCCAGGCCTTTGGGTCTCCTGCCCACAGCAATGCTCTTACCAAGCACTGCTTGGTGCCATGGGCTGGCAGAGGAACTTTTCTATAGGTGAAGTAATCCTCACCCGAACTGTGTGGTTGAAATGGTTATTACCCAAGGGAGGAAATGAAACTCAGAAAAGCAGTCACTTGTGCAAGGTCACGGAGCTTGTAGGTGGTAGTGTCCCAGCGACTACACGCTGCTCTGTGCTGCCCCCAGGCCCGTGTCAGCTCCCTGTCCTGACGGGCCGGACAGTCACTCACCCATGTAGTTGCCCATGAAGGTGATGCCGATGGATTTGGAGTTCCAGCTTTTCCCCGAGTGCTCCCCCTTGCCGGTCCAGCCCCGGCCCTCATACACCAGCCCGTCTTCTCCGATCAGGAAGCTGTGGGGGGCGGGGGGGGCGGGCGGGAGGGTGATGAGTGAGGGAGGGCCTCCTGGGAGAGGACGCCCCCCCTCCTCCACGCACCCCTGCCTTTGTTCCTGTCACTCACGCACAATTTCCCCACACCCTCCTCGTCCCCTGTTCTCCCTCAACAACTGCCATGACAGTGGCCCCTGCCGTTCCAAGCACAGCTCTGTGTGCACCTTTCTCATCCTCGCAGCGACCCGTGAGTCACTCTTGCCCGCATTCTGCAGAGAATCAGAGAGGTGGAGACACCTGCCCACGGTCACACAGCCAGCCAGGGACAGACAGAGCCAGGATTTTCACCCAGGTCCCCAGGACTCCCATGCCCAGGATCTGATTCCTTGCTCTCTCCTGCCTCCCTGGAGGATTTGTTGAGCTCTTGATTTGCTAAGTCCTCACATGCAGCCCTCTGAGGCAGGCACTGCTGTCACCCTGACTTTAAGCTGAGGAAGCAGAGACTTAGAGACGATTTGCCCAAGGCCATGCCTCAGAGGCCCCTGCCTCAGAACTCTCCATCAAGAAGCTCTTCTGCCCTCACCCCAGCCTGCTTCCTGTCCTGTTACCCGCCAGGGTCCACTTCAGTGACAGGCTCAGGGACTGCAGGGCTGGGGCCGCCACCGGACATGGAGCCTGTAGCCCCGGCAGATCCTTAAGACTCGTTCGACACCCCTTGATTGAGCCAGTGTGACTGGGCACGTCAGAGTTAACTAGAAGATGGATGCCTGGAGCAGCAGCATCTGCCACCTTCACCCCCTGGCTCACGGTCGTCAGTGATACACAGCGTGTTGGAACGTCCGAATCTGGGGTCCTGGATCTGCCACTTAGAAAGCCAGACTCTCAGAATCCAGATCTGAAGACACTAGAAATACCACAGTGACACAGGCCCCCAGGACTGGGCCGGTAATGGCCCTGCTTATGTCCCAGCACCTGGCACAGGCGACTGGTGCTCCTTGTGTATTTGTTCAACGGATGCATCTAATTTAAAGCTCCACCACCAGCACCAGGTGAGTGCAGTCGCGGGCCCCATTTTACAGGTGAAGTAACCGAGGCCCTGATAAAACGTGAGGTGACACGGGGGGAAGATTCAGAACATTTGGGTCAGGCTCTGAATCCTAACATCTGAGAAACAGACTTGAGTCTGCTTTCCTGCAGGCGGTTTAGGCCCGAGGCTGCGGAGCCAGGCTGTGGTCTTCGTGACTTCGAGGGCACGCCGAGAATGGGAGTGTCTTGGAAACAAAATCTTGACGTTGGAACCTTTGACGTGTAAAATCTTGACTCAGAAGAGCTGGGGATACTCTATGAGGCTTCTAGAGTTCTCCGAGTGAGAACCCCAGAGTTCTTGGCCGCACCCCGGCCCGACTGAAGCCCTGTAAGGGTGGGACCTGGGAACCTGCATTTCCAGTAAGGCGCCGGCAGCTAGAAGGAGAGCGTGCTCACGTGTGTCCCTTAGCTCCTGCCTCTTCAGTAGAGCCAGAGTCCCCACCAGGACCCACAGGCCCTGTGCCCCTCGCTCCTCCCAGCTCTTCCTCCCTGCCTTCACTCCTCCCAGAGACCTCCGGCCACCCTGACCTCTGCCCTTTCCGCCTGGCCTGCTGGCTTGGCCCCACCCCTATCCCCCTGAGGTCCCTTCAGCTTACTATGCTTCCCCAGCTGCCCCATCCCAGAGCCACCTCAGAGCCACCAGAACGGGAAGATGTTCCCTCACCCTGCCCTTCCAAAGGAGCCTATGTGGTCTGGTTTCCGCTTCTCAGTCACCCCAGTTCTATCCCATCTGAATCCATCGTGCGGCCTGAGTTTCTCCCTGCTGGTCTTTAAATCCAGTCGGGTTAGGGTCGCACTGTTTGAGGCTGTGTTCCCAGCCCAGCAACTGGCATGTGGCCTGGGGTGGAGCAGGTGCCTAATGGCCGCAGGCCATAGACTCGGGGACTAAGCCTACGTGCCAGGCGGTGTCCCGTGCGCTTTGCGTTCCTGGGTGTCATGATCAGGCGGCCCATAGTGCCTGGCCCCGGGCTCCGGCCAGCATGATCAGAGCCGGGACAGGACCCAGGCCCCAGCTCAACCAGGCTGACTGTCTGCCTCCCAGCAAAGGACCAGACTTGGTTGTGAGGAGCCCTTGTCACCTCACGTTTTCTCAGGGCCTCGGTGGCTTCAGGGGCTCCAGCGGAGAGGACACTTTTGGTGGGTGTTGGCAAAGTCTGTCTTTTCCTCTGGGAACCAGAGTGCGGACATCGGCCCTTCCCCCCTCCGCCTCGCATCTTTGTGCCGCCTGCACGCGCCGCAGCCCTATGTGGTGACTCGGGAGAAACGACACCGACGCCGTGCGGCTGAGTCCATGTGCCAGGTGTCCCCGGCGTCCCGGCCGCGGTCTCCCGCTCGAGCACAGCCGTCCCGCCTCCTCCCCCTCCCCCCCACGCTTACTTGTAGCCCACGTCGCAGAAGCCGAGCGTCTGCTTGTGGTAGTGCTGCACGTTCTGGGCCTGCTGCCGGCACAAGACCGGCGTGTTGCACACGCTGCCCGCCGTGTGCGACACCACCACGTAGCGCAGTGGTTGGTTCAGACTCTGCACGCACTCGGACGCCTGGGCCCCCCACTCTCTCCGGGGCACAATGGGGCCGCAGCAGGGCTCGTCTTCTTGCGCTGCTCCGAGGCCAAGCAGGGCCAGGAGCGCCCAGGGGACCAGCGCGCAGCGTCGGGACATGGCGCGCAGGGAGCACCGGTACGGGGCGCAGCGCAGCGCGGGCCGCCCGGGCCGCCTTTATATGCCGGGGCGTCACGGTGGGGCGAGCCTTGCTTCACACCCCCGCAGGACTTCGCCGGGAAGTTACGCGGAACCCCAGACTCTGCTTCCTTCTCCCGGACGCTGCAACAGGATGCGTCTGTGGTTGGATCTGAGCTGCGGGGAGGGAGAAGCCATGACGAAGCCAAGGCGCCCTTGCCCAGCTGAGCATGGGGGCGGGGAGGCGCACAGGCCCCTGGGCGCTTTTGCCCTGTGGTTTCTGCAAGAGCCGGGGCCTGGATCCTCACCCTGCTCTGTGGCATCTCTCCGTGGGGCATCGGACGACTCAGCAGGAGCTTCACACCGGAAAGACACCGGCTGTGGGGTGTGTGGTTTGGGGTGCGGGGTGAGCTCTTCTTCCTTCTTCCCGCAGGTACCGAGGTCACGAAGACTGCCACTTTAAAAACGCTTCTCCCAGGCCCCAGCCTGGTGTCATTTAACCCCTTCGGCAAACCTAAGAGGTGAGTCGAGAAGCCCATTTCACAGTTGAGTAAACTGAGGCCGGGAGAGGCAAAGTCGTGTTGCTGAGACTTGGGACATAGTCGAGCCTGGTGGCCCAGACCCCGGATTCAGAGCCAGGCTGCCTGCACTTGAATTCTGGCCACATTTTAGTGCGTGAGCTCAGGCAGGTGACCTGACCTTTCTGTGCCTCAGTTTCCCACACTTGCAAAACGGGGATGATCATCGCTAATAGGGTCAATGTGGGACTCGATAGGTTGACAGGGCTGAGCCCTGTTAAGATGCCCGGCTCATAGTGCCACATGCGCACCATTGAGACGCCACTCAGTCACGTGTTTCCTTCCATCATATTTTCCACGCTCAGGTAGAGGATGCTTCTACCCACGGGATCAGTGCACGGCACGCCAGGCATCTCTCAGCACTTTTCATGAATTTCCACATGCTCCCCACAGGTTTGTGAGATACTATGATTAACCTCCTTTTATAGTCAAGGAAACTGAGGCCTGGAGGGCTTGACACTCACAGCGAGAAGATGGTGATGCTGGAGCTTAGCCCCAGGCGTCCGAGCCCCAGAGATGAAGTGCTAAATCATATATTCCATTTCTTACAAACATATATAAGGCCATATTTAAAAAAAATTAAAACCATGCATATCACTTTGCTTTCTGTCACCTAATATTTCATGTGTACCCCTCCAGGTCAGTGCATCTTACTCATAATAATTGCGTAATGTTTCATAGTACAGGCTTGCCATTTTGACATATTTTCTTTTTTTGATGCTTTCGAGTTGTTTCCCCTCAAAGCTGTACAAAATATTATCAGATATATAGCCCTACATGCTGAAACATTTATACATTTTAAATATAGACTCTAGGTCAAAAACTATACATATTTAATAGATATTACTAGACCGTTATCCACAAAAAGCTGTTTGCATTTCATATTTCCACCAATAATGTACTGGAACTCCCACTCACCCTATCTAAATATAAGGTACAAAGTGATATTTCTTTGTAGCTTTAATAGGTATTTTCTAATGAACACTCAGTAGATTGTCTTTTTATGTTTGCTGCACATTTGGATTTGCCATTTGAATTTGTCTTCTGTCAATAACCTGTTTATCTCCATTACCCATTTAAAAAATAAACTGATGTTTATTATTATGTTATCAGTTTGCACAATGAAGAAAAGACGCCCATAACTAAGGCTATTGGGTTGTTTGTATGTACATTGTGAATATCAATTCCTTTAAAAAGCATATCTATGTGTATATATAGAAGTTATGGAATAATTTTTTATATATATACATATATAAGTTATTGAATAATACACTCAATTCACGTGAATTATAAGCCAAAAGTAGAGACTTCTGAGAAATTTCTCACTTGCGGCAAATGCACAGGCATCCCCAGTGCCTTGGGGCTCTGTAGGGAAAGTTCAGTCATCTGCAGGTACGTGGGTTCAGAAGTTTGAGAAGCGCTCACTGACACATTGGGCTCCTTGAGGCACAAACTATGTCTCATTCCTCTCTGTACCCTCATGCTGAATTCAGGGCCACCCACAGAGAGCGATCCCAGGGACGCTTTAGTTCACCCTTCCATTGTCCCATCCGCGCATCCATCCTTGTTGAGGAACAATCCACAATGGCAGCCTTATAAAAAAAGGATTTATAGGGATGACAGGCCATTCCAAGTAGTTGCTTTTGAAAGCATCTTCCAAGAAGTTCTGTTTAGCTCTGGCCCAGGGGGGACACGTAGCCCCTGCTGGTAGGCAGGAGGCAGTGAACGTGTTGTTGCTCTGCAGAACTGAGAGTGTGGTAAAGATGTGATGGAGAAGACACTGGCCCAGGGTCACAAACTTTGTTAGCAGCCAGCGTGTACTAGAGCCGCCGCTGCCAAAGGACCCTTGCTGTGAGCTGGGCCTCCAAGGGGCTCCCTGGCAGATTGAGAAGGCCAGCACCTGTGGTCGGAGACCCGAGGTGCATGAGACACATCTGATCCTTCCATCGCTCCACCCAAGTCACCCTCTGGCCTGCACAGCCCCTCCCCGGAGTGTGGAGAGCGGGGTCCAGAGCAACAATTCAACATGGTCCCTTCTCATCCCAGAGACCCAGGAGCTCCTTCCTGAGGCCTCAGCTCCTTGCTGCCTTCTTAATCTCAAAGCAGACTTCTGGACTGGAGCAGACACTTCCCTCTCTCTCACCTTTCTGCCTGGGCTGGTCGTGGTGGTTCCTGTATACTCATTCAAAATTCGAAAACTAAGTGTCATACAGGTGATCACACAGCTCATAAGTGATAGAGTCAGATACAGACCCACAGCTGTCTGAAGTCTCCCGAAACAGCTCTTTCCACCAGTTTAAGGCTGCCATTTGGCTTGTTCTTTGACAAGGATGGATGCAGCAACTCACTTCTTAGGTTTGCCGAAGGGGTTAAATGACACCCGGCTGCGGCCTCAGAGTGCATGTGGCACTATGAGCCAGGCATCTTCGCAGGGCTCAGCCCTGTCAACCTATCGAGTCCCACATTGACCCTATTAGCGATGATCATCCCCGTTTTGCAAGTGTGGGAAACTGAGGCACAGAAAGGTCAGGTCACCTGCCTGAGCTCACGCACTAAAATGTGGCCAGAATTCAAGTGCAGGCAGCCTGGCTCTGAATCCGGGGTCTGGGCCACCAGGCTCGACTATGTCCCAAGTCTCAGCAACACGACTTTGCCTCTCCCGGCCTCAGTTTACTCAACTGTGAAATGGGCTTCTCGACTCACCTCTTAGGTTTGCCGAAGGGGTTAAATGACACCAGGCTGGGGCCTGGGAGAAGCGATTTTAAAGTGGCAGTCTTCGTGACCTCGGTACCTGCGGGAAGAAGGAAGAAGAGCTCACCCCGCACCCCAAACCACACACCCCACAGCCGGTGTCTTTCCGGTGTGAAGCTCCTGCTGAGTCGTCCGATGCCCCACGGAGAGATGCCACAGAGCAGGGTGAGGATCCAGGCCCCGGCTCTTGCAGAAACCACAGGGCAAAAGCGCCCAGGGGCCTGTGCGCCTCCCCGCCCCCATGCTCAGCTGGGCAAGGGCGCCTTGGCTTCGTCATGGCTTCTCCCTCCCCGCAGCTCAGATCCAACCACAGACGCATCCTGTTGCAGCGTCCGGGAGAAGGAAGCAGAGTCTGGGGTTCCGCGTAACTTCCCGGCGAAGTCCTGCGGGGGTGTGAAGCAAGGCTCGCCCCACCGTGACGCCCCGGCATATAAAGGCGGCCCGGGCGGCCCGCGCTGCGCTGCGCCCCGTACCGGTGCTCCCTGCGCGCCATGTCCCGACGCTGCGCGCTGGTCCCCTGGGCGCTCCTGGCCCTGCTTGGCCTCGGAGCAGCGCAAGAAGACGAGCCCTGCTGCGGCCCCATTGTGCCCCGGAGAGAGTGGGGGGCCCAGGCGTCCGAGTGCGTGCAGAGTCTGAACCAACCACTGCGCTACGTGGTGGTGTCGCACACGGCGGGCAGCGTGTGCAACACGCCGGTCTTGTGCCGGCAGCAGGCCCAGAACGTGCAGCACTACCACAAGCAGACGCTCGGCTTCTGCGACGTGGGCTACAAGTAAGCGTGGGGGGGAGGGGGAGGAGGC
>NW_024353589.1:0-2404 GCF_902729225.1 Pteropus medius
GCTCTCTGTATCTCAAAGCGCAGAGCTCCAGCCACCCAGACAGCGCACCAGGATGCTTTGCCCCCTCCGGCCCCTGAGGCCGTCACCCGCTGGAAAGAGTTCAGTTGGGGACACTGCAGACAGCTGTGGGTCTGAATTCGGCCTCCGTGCCTTAGGAGCTTTGCGATCAGCTCTTTGAGCCTTTCATTTCTTCATTTTGAATGCGTCCACGGGGACCATTACGACCATCCCAGGCTGAAAGGTGAGGGAGGGAGGTGTCTGCTTCCGTCCTGAAGTCTGATTTCCACTGCGGAAAGCGGGAAGGAGCCGAGGCCTTAGGAAGGAGCCCCGGGGCCTCTGGGATGCAAAGAGATCCTGCTGAATTGTGGCTCTGGAACGCCCGGTGTCCACACTGCGGGGAGGTGGAGGTGCTAGGAGCGGCCTGTCTTCCGTGGTAGACCAGGGGTCCACGCAGGTTTCCTTCGAAATCCACCATATACATATATATGCATATAGATGAACATATATATGCATATATATATATATGGTAGATCTGGCAAAAAGCTCTCTAGTGACGTCCATTTTGAGCCGGAACTGCAGACTTCCGAGATACGGCTCACTTGCGGCAAATTCACGGCCCTCCCGGCGCCTCGGGGCTCTGAGGGCGATGCTCGGTCGTCTGCGGGTACGGGGGTACGGAAGTTGCGGAAGCACTCACTGACACTTTGAGCCCCTAGAGGTACAAACGACGTCTCATTCCTCTCTGTATCCTCGTGCAGAGCTCAAGGCCACCCACAGACAGCGTACCCAGGGATGCTTTGGCCCCTCCGTCCCTGGAGGCCGTCACCCGCTGGAAAGAGGTCAGTTGGGGGACACTGCAGACAGCTGTGGGTCTTATTTCGGCCTCCGTGCCTCTTGAGCTTGGCGATCACCTCTTTGAGCCTTTCATTTCTTCATTTTGAATGCGTACACGGGGACCATTACGACCATCCCAGGCAGAAAGGTGAGGGAGAGGGAGGTGTCTGCTTCTGTCCTGAAGTCTGATTTTCAATGCGGAAAGCAGGAAGGAGCAGAGGCCTTAGGAAGGAGCCCCGGGGCCTCTGGGATGAAAAGAGATCCTGCTGAATTGTGGCTCTGGAACGCCCGGTGTCCACACTCCAGGAAGGTGGAGGTGCTGGGAGCGGCCTGCATTATCTCAAACGTCTAAGGAAAATACAGCCTTTTGTTTTAAAAATCACTATATATATATATATATATATATAGATAGATATATAGATAGATATATATATATGTATATATGAATATATATATAGAAAGAGTGAGAGAAATAGATAGATACATAGATAGATAGGTAGATAGAGAGAGAGAGTGAGAGGGAGAGAGAAAGAGATAGAGATAGAGATATAGAGATATCTATAGATTCAGATACAGATATAGATATAGATATATCTAGGGGAGATCTGGCAAAAAGCACTCTACTGACGTCCATTTTGAGCCCGAACTGAAGACTTCCGAGATACGGCTCACTTGCGACAAATTCACGGCCCTCCCGGCGCCTCGGGGCTCTGAGGGCGATGCTCGGTCGTCTGCGGGGACGGGGGTACAGAAGTTGCGGAAGCACTCACTGACACTTTGAGCCCCTAGAGGTGCAAACGACGTCTCATTGCTCTCTGTATCCTCGTGCAGAGCTCCAGGCCACCCACAGACAGCGTACCCAGGGATGCTTTGGCCCCTCCGTCCCTGGAGGCCGTCACCCGCTGGAAAGAGGTCAGTTGGGGGACACTGCAGACAGCTGTGGGTCTGATTTCGGCCTCCGGGCCTTATGAGCTTTGCGATCACCTCTTCGAGCCTTTCATTTCTTCATTTTGAATGCGTCCACAGGGACCATTACGACCATCCCAGGCAGAAAGGTGAGGGAGAGGGAGGTGTCTGCTTCCGTCCTGAAGTCTGATTTCCACTGCGGAAAGCGGGAAGGAGCCGAGGCCTTAGGAAGGAGCCCCGGGGCCTCTGGGATGAAAAGAGATCCAGCTGAATTGTGGCTCTGGAAGGCCCGGTGTCCACACTCCGGGAAGGTGGAGGTGCTGTGATCGGCCTGCCTTCTCTGGTAGACCAGGGGTCCACACAGGTTTCCTTCGAAAATCCACCATATACATATATATGCATATAGATGAACATATATATGCATATATATGTATATGGTAGATCTGGCAAAAAGCTCTCTAATGACGTCCATTTTGAGCCGGAACTGCAGACTTTCGAGATACGGCTCACTTGCGGCAAATTCACAGCCCTCCCGGCGCCTCGGGGCTCTGAGGGGCGATGCTCGGTCGTCTGCGGGTACTGGGGTACAGAAGTTGCAGAAGCACTCACTGACACTTTGAGCCCCTAAGGTACAAACAGCGTCTCATTCCTCTCTGTATCCTCA
>NW_024353590.1:0-1092 GCF_902729225.1 Pteropus medius
AGATGAACTCGTAATCCCAGGTGTTTGCTGAATACACGAAAGGCATCCAGCCCCTTCTAGGCGGAGGCCACGGTGTCTGCAAGCAGAGTGACCGAAAGCGCCACCCACTCACCAGTGAGCTGGCCCTCCAAATACGACATTGTATGGGAAAAATCAGCCGGCTCACCTTCCTTTCAACCCACCAAGCAATGAGTGTCTGCGGGCCGCCAACGATTCCCCGGACAGTCAGCGTAATACGCTTCACGTTAGATAAAGGTGCCCATCCAGAGCCCTGAGATAAACTCGAATTTGACGTCAAACCTCATTCGAAGATATTATTTAAATGCGTCCAGCCTCAGGCCTTTGCTCGAACCTTCAGTCCCGGCTTCTCTAACTTCACCCCGAAGAAGCCCACGAAATGCCTGCCTGCGAGTGTGACCTTTCTAGGAACATTCGTTTTACTGTGAACGCTTGAGGGACAGGCGGAGCTCAGGTTTGGGACGTCTGCATTCTATTGCGCCACTTGATCTGTGTCCCTGGGCTAATAACAGATCTCA
Source organism: Pteropus medius (assembly GCF_902729225.1). Classification (NCBI taxonomy): domain Eukaryota; kingdom Metazoa; phylum Chordata; class Mammalia; order Chiroptera; family Pteropodidae; genus Pteropus; species Pteropus medius. The sequence continues at coordinate 537 of NW_024353590.1, forward strand.
CCCCGGAAGTGACACGCATAGGTGAGAAGGGTCACGCTAGGTGAGCACCATAGGCGGACGAGCTATTTGCAAAGACTGAAAATGCGATAAAATACTCAACTTTGAAGCTGCACATAGTAAAGTGTGATCTTTCTTCGATCGTCCTGAATGCACTTTAAAATTATGAGCGTCTTGGAGTCACCGCGGAAAATGTTTTTATACATCGTAAGACCATAGAACTTTGGAAATGAAAGGGCCTTTTTTGTCATCTGGTCGAGGGTTGACAGCTAGATTTTGTGCGGTTGTCAGCTATGGTCAGCCCTCCACAGTCACGGCTCCACGTTTGCCTCTTCAACCACCCACGGATCAAAAACATTCAGGAAAAGGTGTCCTGTCGTCGCTGATGCGTTTAGGGAGTGAGACCCACGATGGTCGTATGTTCTGAACACGTACAGACTTTTTTCTTTGTCATTACTCCCTAAACGATAGAGCATAACAACTAATTACACAGTGTTGACATGGTTTGAGGTGCTACAAGCAGCCTAGAGGTGGTTTAAAGTTTATGGGAAGATGTGCG
>NW_024353591.1:0-1296 GCF_902729225.1 Pteropus medius
CCTAATGCTAATCCAAACCATACCGTAAAACTAACTCAAAACCTAAACCCGAAACCCTAATTATATCTCTAAACCTAACCCTAAATGTAAACTTAACAGAATTCATAACCCTAAACCTAACTTAACCTTAACCCTAATACTAATCCAAATTCTAAACCACTTACGCTAACCCTAACCATAAACATCACTGTAAAACTAACACAAAACTTAACGCTAAACCTAATCTTAACCCTAACTGTAACCATAACCATAACCCTAACAATAACCCTATCCCTAACCCTAACCCTAACACTAATCCTAACTGTAACTCTTACCCTAAACCTAAGCCTAACCCTAACCCGAATCTTAACCCTAACCCGAAACCTAACCGTAATCCCATACTCGAACACTAATCCCAAATCTAACGCTAATCTTAACCCTAACAGTAACCCTAACCTTAACCGTTACCCTAACACTATTCTCTTTCCCTCACACTAACCCTAATCATAACTGTAACCCTAACACAAACCATAATGCTAAACCGAACCCTAACCCTAACACTAACTTAACCCTAACCTTAACACTAATCCTAACACTAATCCCAGCTCTAAACTCATAACTAACCCTAACCTTAACACTAACATAAATCTAACCCTAACCCTAAACCTAAATTATCCTAACCCTAATCGTAACCCTAACACTAATTCTAACTGTACACTCCTAACCTAACCCTAACCTTAAACATAACTGTGTCCCTAAGCCAAGCCATAATGCTAAAACGAACCCTAAACCTAAACCTTAACCTAAAATTTACACTTACAATATCCCTAACCATAACCTCTGACCAAAAACCTAACCCTAACTCTAACCCAACATCTGACTGAAACCTTAAACGTGACACTTACACTAACCCAACCCAGATCCTAACCACAAATCAAAAGCTAATTCTATACCTAATTCTAACTCTAACCCTAAATTGTACACTCAGAATAACCCAAACTCTAACTTCATACCCTAAGACTAACTCTAACTCTAACTTTAACCCTAACAGTAACCCTCACCCTAACCCTAACATTGCCCTATTGCAAAGCCTGATGCAAACCCTAACACTTACACTAACTCTAACCCCATAACATAACCCTAACCCTAACCCTAACACTAGTCCTAACTTTAATGTAACCCTAAACCTAACCAAACACTAATCCTAACTCTAAACTCTTACATTAACCCTAACCCTAACTTTAACCTTACTAACTTTAATCCTAAAGCTAACCCTAACCCTGACCCAAACCCTAATCCTAAACCCTAATCCTAAAC
>NW_024353592.1:0-122280 GCF_902729225.1 Pteropus medius
CTCCGGATCTGGGAGTCTTTCGTCATTTTGTTTGTCCAGAATCTAAAGGCAATTTTTCTTCTTAAATTTTGAGGAATGTTCAAACTGTTTTCCACAGAGGCTTTTCTAATTTGCAATCCCACCAACAGTGCACAAGGCTTTCCTTTCTCTGCATCCTCCCCAATGTTCGTTTGTTGTTAATTTATGGAAGATGGCTATTCTGATAGGTGAGAGGTGTTACCTTCTTGTGTTCCAATTTGCATGTCCCTGTTTATTAGAGATGTTGAACACCTTTTGATACGTCTGTTGGCTCTCTATATGCCCTCCTCAGAGAAATGCTTATTCAAATCCTTTGCCCATTTTTCAGTCAGATGAGTTTCTGATGTCAAACTGTATGAGTTTCTAATATATTTTGAATATAAACCCTTGTTTGGATACATCATGTGCAAATACTTTTTCTCATTCAGTGGGATACCTTTTAATTTTGTTGATGGTTTTCTATGCCGTGCATCACTTTTGATGTAGTTTGATGTAGCACCATTTGTTTATTTTCCTTTTGTTTTCCTGGCCTGAAAATGTATCTCAGAAACTGAAACAACCGAGAATGATTTCAAAGAGTTAACCACCAATGTTCTATTTTAGGAGTTTTATTAATTTGTATCTGACACAAGTCCTTAATTTGTTTTGAGTTTATTCTTGTACATGGTATAAGAAGAAGGATCTGTCCAGTTTTTCCAATGCCACTTATTAAAGAAAGTCCTTTTGTATCATAGAATGTTTTGCAGATTACATGGCCATAAAGGTGTTGGTTAATTTTATTCTGTTCCATTGAGTGATCTGTCCGTGTTAATGTCAGCAACATAATGTTTTGATTACTCAAGCCTAGTAGCTTAGTTGATATCAAGTATTGTAGTGCCTCGAACTTTATTCTTTTCTCTCAAGTCTGCTGTGGCTACTAGGGATCTTTTGTGGTTTCATATAAACTTTAGACTTTTTTGTTCTAACTGGGAAAATGCCATTGGAATCCTGATAGGAATCACATTGAAGTTATAGATCGCTTTGTGTAGAATGGATGTTTTCATGGTGCTGAATGTTCCTATTCATGAGCACCGTGTATGTTTCAGTTGACAATCTTACAGTAGCTTCCCTATAGATAACCTAACTGCTTTTCTGTTAGAGATTTTATTATATCTTTCTCTTTTAACTTTGGCATTTAAAGTAAGATCTCCTAAAATAGAACATTGGTGGTTAACTCTTTGAAATCATTCTCGGTTGTTTCAGTTTCTGAGATACATTTTCAGGCCAGGAAAACAAAAGGAAAATAAACAAATGGTGCTACATCAAACTACATCAAAAGTGATGCACGGCATAGAAAACCATCAACAAAATTAAAAGGTATCCCACTGAATGAGAAAAAGTATTTGCACATGATGTATCCAAACAAGGGTTTATATTCAAAATATATTAGAAACTCATACAGTTTGACATCAGAAACTCATCTGACTGAAAAATGGGCAAAGGATTTGAATAAGCATTTCTCTGAGGAGGGCATATAGAGAGCCAACAGACGTATCAAAAGGTGTTCAACATCTCTAATAAACAGGGACATGCAAATTGGAACACAAGAAGGTAACACCTCTCACCTATCAGAATAGCCATCTTCCATAAATTAACAACAAACGAACATTGGGGAGGATGCAGAGAAAGGAAAGCCTTGTGCACTGTTGGTGGGATTGCAAATTAGAAAAGCCTCTGTGGAAAACAGTTTGAACATTCCTCAAAATTTAAGAAGAAAAATTGCCTTTAGATTCTGGACAAACAAAATGACGAAAGACTCCCAGATCCGGAGAACAAACTGATGGCTACTAGATGGGAGGTCAGTTTGGACGCTGAGTGGAAAGGGGACAACATTCAGTGCAAGTTGAAAGTTACAAAATAGGCACGGGGATGATAAATACAGCATTGGGAATACAGTTAATAATTTGTCATAACTGTGTAAGCTAGATTCATCAGGTGGGAGCTAGATTCATCAGGGGATTGCTTCATTAATTATACAAATATCTATACACTATGCCATACGCCTGAAACTAATATAATATGGAATGTCAACACTAGTTAAAAGTAACTTTCTATAAACTAGAACTACTTAGTGACCTAGAAACCTTACCACTAATTATTTGTTTGGAGAAATGTAAAACACTCACTCCAAAAAACATATGCATTACTATTTTATTGCCACATTACTTATAATAGACAGGATGTGGGTGTAATGCAAGTGTCCAACAAATGACCACTGGATTTTTTCAAAAGTCGATGAATAAAGCATTTATACTGAACTTTGCACAGTCTACCGGCTCTGGGTTACCTAAACTATGACTTCCCTTTTGTCTATTCCTACAATGTGACATTGCTTGGAGGGTACATACACAAAAACAGAAAGGATATTTTTGTCTTTGAATATTACAATGAACAATTATACTGTGAAGACATTGCAGGCACATTCTTAGCCATTTATGTTACGCATGCAGTGGAAATTTCACTCACCTCATTATTCCATGCAGCACCAGTGAGGCAGCAGGTGAAATTTGTAGAATATTACTCTCCGCTCAGCATCGCATATCACCATATTGAAATGCAACATCTCAATCCATTCAGGTGATTCCCACCTTTATTTCGGTGGGAAATGTGAACCCAGGACAAATCCCTCTAGAAGGGTATTTTCCGGGTTCTTATTTTTGTGAATTACTCTGCAGCCACGCTCTGGAGAATTGAATCTTGAATGTATGTTTTCCACTTAAAAAAAGCTAATCGCAGCCCATCAACCTGTGACATCAAGTGTGTCTGACCATAAGGGAAAGTTACTGACACCTGTTAAAAATCTGCTTCCACCCTAGAGTCTGGACCCAGCAAGTATCAACTTTAAATATTGAACTTTATTAAGCATAATTCTTATGTTTATTTTATACTTGTCATAGGAATCTGGTTCTTAGGAATTCTGATAATTCTAGATTCACTCTTGTTCACGCCTGTTATCTCCCTTGTGTTTTGATTGCTCATTTTAAGTCACCATCGTTATTATGAAGGTGATTTATTTATATCGACTGGTTGTGATGGTTGGCCTTACTCAGGCACGGACAGCTAATTTCTTCACCAGAATTTCACAGGCGATTGCAACTATTGACCTTCTTACAAGATGTCGAGAGTGATTCCCTAAGCCCCATACCAATCACAGTCATACTGACTCACTAGTACATTCTGTTCCGATTTCAGTTCTACTCCATTTATTAATTTCTGTAAGACTCTAAACTCCAATTATTAGCTAATATGTTTGTCTGACCCAATGATGACCAGGCAGTTAGGAATCTGTCTATTGCCCTAGATGACATCGCTAGTGATGTCGTTACCTCCATTGCAGCACCAAAAACAATGGCTATTGTTGCTTTAGTGAAGGTCTTAAGAGATAACTGAATTACTGCAGGCTATCTGTTAGCAAGACCAGAAGGTATATTCATGGTACTTAATACATCCGGTTTTGTATGTCTAAAAACATTTGCGTCTCACGAAGGAGAAACTCATTTTGGAAGTAGCAGAAAGGACACCACTTGACTCCTTGGATTTTTCTGCTCACTGACAATTTCAGTTGGGTGGCAACAGAGATAGGTTTAGCACCTGGAAAAAATCGACACAATTTAGTTTAATAATTCTACTTGTGTTTGATGTTATAAACTTTAATTCTCCTATGTCGCATCTCCCAATTATGTACTAAGTGCCTAAAGAAAGCTTCTGCTAACATTATATTTTCTTTGCCGACTGAACCTAGACCTTTCCAAAAGAAACGCTACTTTGAAAAGATTAAAATCATCAGTAGGTGACTGCTGACCAACCCCAAGCTCTTGTTGCCCAAAATTGGCCAAAGACATCTTATCACATAGCATAATCCTTGGACGTGCATCTTCTGTGTGACCTATCCTACTAGATATAGGGCTTCAATAGCAATGTGGAACAAAGCAAGTGAAAAGCCATCTGAGTGTGGAAAGACTATCTGAGCATCATTAAAATCATGCAGATTTTTATCAACAGCCTTTTATCGATATTGATAAAAAAAAAAGGAGAAATGTCTGAAAAAATTTGAGATGTTCTATATTAACTGATGTAAGCCAGAGTTTGAGAGAAAGAGAATTAACTTAATCTTTTAATGGCATTTCATTATTTCTGTTGGTGTGTCATGTATGTTTATTGTTCATTAGTCTCTTTATTACTATCTTTCTTTGTGAGTGTCTTCATTTCTAGTATACCTCTTAGGTTCCCCTGCCCTTTCACTTTCAATATCTTTTTAAATTATTGTGTTTGTGGTTAACTGGGAGATTTCAAATAACATTTTATATTTATAGAAATACAATTTTTGAAAAAATCCTCTGCTCCTATACAGTTCCGTTCTTCCTGTTTTGCACATTACACTTTTATACATGGGTCGATAAATCTGCATGTCCATTTGCTGTTTAAAACATTTTTCTTTTATACTCTATATGATAAAATGTAGTTACAAGTTAAAAAAAATAAAATGGCTTTTATATTTATCCATGTGAATTCACTGGCCAGTGCTTTTTAAAAAAATATCTTTGTAGCTCACATTATTGGCATCTTCTTTATTTTTAACCCTAAGGACTCTCTTAAGTATTTCTTGTAGGAAATGTCTCTTAGTAAAAACTTGCTCAACATTTGTTTAGTTGGTAATTTCTTAATTCCCCTTCACTTTTGAAGAACAATTTTGTTGGATTTGAAATGTTGATGGCCATGTTTTCTCCAGCCATCTGTTTTTGCTTTTCAATTCTGTACATTCGAAAAGCTTGTAATGTGTGTGAGGATCCATCATATGTGATGAGTCACTTCCCTTTCCCTCTTTTAGACTATTGAAGCTGTTGAAATGAGGTCATAGCCAATTGAGTTAAAGTGCCAAGATTCTTTCTTGTCTGAATTTTGAAGACTCTGTCTTCATTAAGGATCATCCTGGTTTTGCAAGTCCCTGACTAGATTCCAGATTTCTGAGTATTTAATACTGGCAGTTTTGATAGCTTAATCATTTCTCTAAAGAAAGAGTATGGAGTTTAGGGTTCCCCTCTTGCCATGCTCGGTGATATTCTCCAAGTTCCTCTAGTTCAGATACTTTCTTCTAGTATTTATATCCTTGATGCTCTGATGTTGATGCTGCATTTGTATCATCATAATGATTTCTCATCTCATCACAAAAATTTCTCATCTCAACGCCCGAGTAGAATAGTTTTCCTTATTCTGTAAGTAACAGTCACCGAATCATTGCACGACTTATTAACCTCTCCTTTTAAAATGTTTCTCATTTTAACTCTTTTTTCTACTTGCAGATTTAGTTGTATACTTATATCTAATTTTTCCATTATCAGTATTAGTTGTATACTTATATCTAATTTTTCCATTATCATGCTTGCCTTAGCTGTTGTTGTTCTAAACAGTTCTTCACTCACAGAATCAATCGGTTTACACATATTTCTCTTCATCGAGTATGTTGACTTTATGAGCAATACATTTTCCCTTGAGGTCTGCTTCATGAACATTCTGGAATTTTCTTATACGAAGTTTAATTCTTTATTCAATCTACAGGGATTGAAGTTGGTATATACTGATGGTAACATCTGACCACTTAATTTTTCAGCTATTTTGAATCAACACAGTTATTAATTCTACTGATACAAGAACTTTTGGATTTTATTTTGATATTTATTTATTTTCACTTTTTAGGCGAGGCAACTCTTGTTTGACCTCACATATTTCAAGGCCCTGGTCAGCTAACAATTTTTTTTTTTTTTTTACTTTTTACACCTACAGCACCTGCTCGGCCTAGATGGTCTCCAGTCCAAGTCCTAATTAGGCCTGACCCTGCTTAGCTTCCGAGATCCGTCGGGATCAGGCTTGTTCAGAGGAGCATGGCCGTAGACTAAAGACTTTTGGATTTTAAAGATACGGTTGATTTTATTATTAACCCTGTTTTCTATACAAAGAGCAGGAGATTGTTGCTGTGAAAGGAGATTTAGAAGTACTTATTGACAAATGTCCTAACAAGCTAGCTGAGCTTCTGGGGTTTTGGGGGTTTCCAATTGTACGGGGATATACTATGTTGGAGGGGGAAAAAAAAGTTGTTTTTGAATCTCTTTGAAATTATCGAACAAGTCTTAGGTGTGACCTAATATTACTCAATTGAATGGTTGGTCTTTAGTGATTGTAAAAGAAATGATTCCATCAAATAATTTTTAGAAGACGGTATTCCTTTCTTTACCTAGTTGTAACGGAAAACTTTAAAAACTCCTTGGCAAAAATTGATTTTATTAATGTATACATATTTCCTTTTCAGACATAACACTGCCGTAGAGTGCAAAAGTTTCTCAATGTGCACTGAGAAATACATAAAAATGTGAGATTGAATTGTAATATTCTCTTTATCAAAATAGTCTAGAACTGAACGTGCAATGCCTCTCCAAGGTATACTCCCCTGAAATAAATGCCAGAAATTAAAGTTGTCTTGTGATATGTTCAATGAGGAAGAAAAATGAAGGCTTCTATATAGGCAATTTAACCTAGTTAGGACATTAAGGAAGAGTTTGCTAAGAAAGCATGATGAAAATGAGATATGCAGTTTCATAGAAATTTTAATGATGATAGCCGGAGTGTTTTTCATACAGGAAGCAGTTTGACAGTTTTGAGAAGCTGCAAGTTCAGTGTAATCAGAGGAGAGTATGTGAATGCAGCACCGCCATAGTTGAGACAACCTCAAACAGGGTAACATATGTCACTCTATTCAGAGGATTCCTCAAAGTCTGCATCACCCAACTCAGGGACCCACGCAAGCCACATCCTGGTGTGTCCATGGCAAATCATGAGCTCTTTGATGAGCAGAGTCAAGAGTCAAGTGGCAGGTGGCCTCAGTTTTTGGTATGATTTCTTGAGGCCACCATCGGCACAGTGTCTGTGGATTGCTAACTGAACCTATCAAGTGGCTGCATAGGGGCACAGGCTGGGTCTAAACTTGGCCTGCAGTTCATTACTGCTCAGGACTGTGTCACAGGACACCTACCACACAAAGCCATTCTAATACGATCAGGACATTTAGGAGTTTTGCTTAGTACAGAGAAACAGACACAGAAAGGCAGCCACAGTAGGAAGACATAGAGGCAAAACCAAATGAAATAACAGAACACAGATCCAGGAACAATGGAGTGATGCCACCTAACAGACGCAGAGTTCCAAACACTGATTCTAAAGATGCTCGATGAATTTAGGGGTCGTGTAGATGCATTCACCAGGAACTTTAACAAAGTAATTAAAAACAAAAACATGAAAATAAGAATTATAAAATGGGACAAGTCAGATATGAAGAACACATTATCTGAAACGAAGCGTGTATTAGGGGGAAAAACCGAATGGATAAAGAAGATCAAATCACCGATATGGAGGATGGAGAAGGCAAGGACACTCAAACAGAATGGCAAGGAAAAAGAAGCCGCATGTATACTGCTATATGGAGCCTACTGGACACAATTACATTTAAAAATATCCATACTATGGAGTAACTGAAGGAAAACAGGAAGTTGAAGAGCTACTTGAAGAAATAATTGTGGAACAATTCACTAACGTAATGAAGGAAACAGACAGACAAAAGCTCAGAGTCCCAAGAAACAGGTACTCAAAGAGGACCACCCCAAGACATATCCTAATTAAAACGACAAAGGTTAAAAACAAAGAGGGAATCTTAAAAGCGGCAAAAGAAAAACAGTTACTGATGTAAAAAAGAGCACACAAAAGACTAGTGGCTGATTTCTCTAAAGAAACTATGTAGCACAGAAGGGCTTGGCACAAAATATTTGCATGACGAAAACCCAGGATCTACAACCAAGAATAATTTATCCAGAAAATCTGTCATTAGAATCAAATAACTGATAAAGAGCGTTCCAGTAAAAAAAAAAATAAGCTAAAGGTACTATAAACAGCAGCCACTATTGCATGAAATGTTGGAGAAGAAATTGTTTAAGATGAAAAACATGTATTAAAAAGAAGATTAAAGAACGGTGTTAACTACATTCCTCCTACCAAGTACCTCAACTGTAAAACAAAAATTAAGTGCTCCAACTGAAAAATGGAGTGGCTGAATGGATAAGAAAACAAACCCTCTACATATGTTACCCACAAAAGACTTCAGATTAAAAGACACACACAGTCTAAAGAGAATAGGAAAAAAATTGCTTTCATGGACCTAGAAGGTATTACATTGAATTACATAGGTCAAATAGAGAAAGATAATCATCGCATGACTGCAAGTACATGAGGAATCTAAAGAACAAAATAAACAGTAACAACAAGAAAAAATAAACTCATAGACACAGAGAAAATTTGAGGGCTACTAGATTGGAGGGGACTTGGAAGGGTAGAATAAAAGGCAGAGGGTTTAAGAGCTACAAATGAATAGTTGCAGAATAAATATGGTGATATAGAACATAGCATGGGGAAGATGGTTAACAATGTACTAAATACGTAAAGGAGAAAGAAGTCATTTGGGAGTCATGTGGACCTCTGATTACTACGATGTACAATTGAAAAATACAACTGTAATTGAAAACATACTCATTGAATTGTACATTGTAAATATGAGTAACAAATTGTTTCTTTTATTTCGATAAAGTCAGAAAAAAAATCATATCCATAACCATTGTTACCTAATGTTTCTGAGAGTCAGGGATCTGAGGTTGGAATAGCTGGGTTTTCTGGTGAAGGCCTCTAACTAGGCACCAGGAATGATCACAGGATTGAATGTTGGAACAGAATAGAATCTCAGTTCTTCCTTGCCTGCTCTTCATATGGTGTTCTCAGTTCTTTGTATCATGGTTTTCTCTGTAAGGACAATTCACTATATGGGTGGTTTGCGTTATTGAAATAAACAAATAGATGGTGGGCAAGAAAACATTCCTGTCTTTTCTACTTTAAGACGTACAATAACCGGCTGTTTGCTGTATTCTGGAAGCAAATCATCAGTTCTAGGTCACTCTTAAGAGGGTAAGGTACTGATTGACAGAGCCAGAGGAATAGAAATAAATTTTTGAGTTCTTTAGTGAATAGACATTTATAAAACTTATGAATTGATTACCCAATATCGCTAGTATTTTCCTGGCTCTACACACAATTACTGACAGTACTGCTTACTATAAGCCAATGGAACAACATAGGTGGACCAAGAGGCCATTGTGCTAAGTGAAATATGTCAGACAGAGAAAAGCAAGAACCACGTGATCTCACTTATTTGTGAAATCTAAAAACAAAGTGAATGAGCAAATAAAACAGAAGACACGTAGATACAAAGAATTGAAAACCTGTTTAAAGAAATAATCAATAAAACTTTTCAAATAATGTGACAAATACAGATATACAAGTCCAGAAAGTGCAGAGAGTCTAAAGTAAGATGAGGTAAGAGCCCCACACCAAGATAACAAACAAATGTGGATGAGAATGTGGAGGATAGGAAGCCCTCATACACTCTAGGTGGGATTGCAAAATGGTACAGTGTCTGTGTAAAACAGCATGTGAGATCCTCAAAAAAATAATAATTGAACTACCTTTTTCCCTGGCAATTTCACTTGTTGATACTTATTCAAAGAAAATCAGAACACAATTTTGTAAAGTTTTATGCAACCCCATTCCCGTTAATGGCAGTGTTATTCTCAAGATAAAAGAGCTAAGGTATAAGATAAACCTAGGTGTCTATGATATATGATGAGACAATGAATTTATAATACATATACACAATGGAATTTTATCCAGCTATTATAAAAACTGAAATCTTACCATTTGCCACAACATGGATGGATTGAGAGGGTATTGTACTACTTGAAATTTCAGTCAGAGAAGGGCAAATACCATATGACCACACTCATACACAGAATCCAAAGAACAAAAGAAACAAACAAACTCAGCAAAAGACAGACTCAGAAATATGCAGGAAAAACTTGAGATTGCCGTGTTTCTAAATATTTCCATATCATCACGTCACCTTCTATGTCCTCTTAGATTTCTTAGTCAAAAATTGTTTACAAATTCAAGAAACTTCCCTGGATGCCTGCCCTAAACTTTGTTATTAAAATCATACTTTAAAAGAAAATTTCTAAAAATGATAAAAAGAAATAAAAGATTTAACATAGGAAGAAATTTAAATTATCTATTCGCTATTACATAATTTTACCTGTACAAATTGATTAAGACCTCAAAAAAACTGTTGGTAACTACAAATATAATAAATTAAAGGATATAAATCAACATACAAAAAATTGTCCTGTACATTAACAATGACCTTTCTAAGAAAGAAATTTTTAAAAGGCACACTTACAATAGTACCCATATGAATAAATATTAGAAATAGTTTTTTCAAAGAAGATGAAAGGCATATATACCAAACACTGATAAAATAATTTTTCAAGTTACGCAAAAATGAAAAGATATTCTGAGTACATGAATTAGAAGATATACAATGATTAAAATGATCATACCACTAAATGACCCACAAATTCAATGCAATCTTTTGTCTTTCATTTAAAAAATTCAGTCACAGGATTTAGAATGCTGTAATATCCTTTTTTGACATTTTAAATGCACAAACTCTGGTTGCATGCTTTTGACAAGATTACAGTATTTGTTTTCTTTGTTCCTTTGTAAAAAAAAAAGTTTTAAACTTCTCATCTTGCTCTTAATTCAAGATTATCTCTTTGTCTCTGACATTCAGCAGTTTTAATACTAATTTGTGTGTGTGTATGTGTGTGTGTGAGTTTATTTTGAGGACTGACTCTAATTTTGTCAAAGGCGTTAGTCAATTATTATTTAATCATTTTTATCTCATTTTTTTCTTTTTCTTTTCCCATTCAGATTGTAATTATTCTCATAACACATTATTTCATAGAGCCCCACAGTGCTTTGATGTTCTCTTCTTTTTCTCATCTTTTTTCTTTTGAATTTCTGTTTGTGTAACTTCTGTTGACATAATTCAAGTTTACTGTTTCTGTGACAACTTTGCCTAATATAATTTTGTGCTCGTGATAGTCATTTATTAAATTTTCTGGTTTTTTGTTCTTCTTGCCACCATTTTCTCATTTCCATTTGACGCATTTTTTTAGCTTCCCTCACAAAGCTGTAATTACTATGATCTGTCGAGCTTTCCTTTGACCGTTTAACCATAGTAATCAAAGGAATTTTTAATTCACTGTTTAGCAAACCGTATACCTGTGTTACACATGAATTTCACTTTGATTTTACATCTTCATAAACTGCTGTGTAACTGCCAGTTTGTACTTCTTAATCCCTTCTCTCTTCTCACCCTCCCCAACACTCCATCCCATCTGGCAATGATCAAAATATTTTCTCTATCAATGAGTCTGTGTCTGCTTTATTTTTACTTTAGATCCCATATGCAGTGAAATCATATAAAATTTGCCTTACTTCATTACACCTGTACTGCTCAGCACAATACACTCTAGGTCATCCACGTTGTTAAGGATGGCATGATTTCATTCTATTTTATGGTCTAGTGATACTCTGTTATATATATGTATCACTTCTTTACTCACATCTAGAATGGTGGGCACTTAGTTTGTTTCAATAAGGTCACTATTGTAAATAGTGCTTCAATGAACAGAAGAGTGCTTTAATCTTGTTGAATTATTGTTTTGGGATCTTGGAAATAAATACCCATTCATTTGATATAACATTGCTATACCAGCTTGTTCTTTCTATTTTTATGAAATATATTTTCCATCGCTTCACTTTCAGTCTGTGTGTGTCTTTCATCTGAAGTGCATCTCTTGTGGGCAGCATATAAGGTCTTTGTTTGCTTATCCTTTGAGCCACTCTATGTCTTTTCCTTGGAGCATTTCATTTACAATTCAAGTAGGGTGACAAGGTTATAGATGTGTAGTTACCCTTTGGAAATTTGATTGTGTGTCTTGGTGTGGGCCTCTTTGGTTCATCCTGTTTGGAACTCTCTGCACTTCCTGGACTTGTTTAGAAATCTTGCTTGACATTTCTTTCAGAAAGTTTTCAACTCCTGACTCTCTTTCTTCTACCTCTCGATCCCCTATGATGTGAACATTTCTATTCTTGATGTTGTCCCAGAGACTTCTTAATCTATCCTTATTTGTTGATTATTAGTTCTTTGTGGCTGTCCTAGCTAGATATTTTCTGTTACGTAATTTCCAAATTGTTGATTCAGTCTCTTATTTCTTCTTTCCTACTGCAGATTCCTTCTAAAACATTTTAATTTGTGTTATTGCACGTTTTATTTGTCGATGGTTATTTTTTTGTGTGACTGGATCTTTTCTATATTCACTTCTATGTTTTCTGTATTTTTGTTAAACTTTGTACAGAGTTTACTGAGCATTTCCATAATTGGTGCTCTGAATTCTACATCTGGCACTGTCTCCATTTTATTTAATTAGTTCTCGGGAGCTCTGTTCTATTTTTTTCATCTGGGACGTGTTTCCTTGTCTTCTCATTTTTGTTCTCCCTGTGTATGTTTGTATAGATTAGGGAGAGCTGCTCAATCTCCCAGTCTTTGTTGAGCGGCCTTCTGTAGTAGATGTCCTGTGGGTTTTATTGGTGTAGATTTTCCGACCATCTGAGCTGGGAGCTTCAACTGCATTCCATGTGTGGGTTGTATGTGTTCTCCTGTTCTTGTTGATCTTGCTTGCTGTTTGCTCATGAATGTAATGGATTGACCCTTGGCTGATTGATTGTGAGAACTGACCATCACTACAGTAGAGGAGCTGTTGTGCACGGGCTGATCCTGTGGGGAATTGCTTTAGCAGAACACTGGTACCAAATATGTCTGCCCTTTGGATGTGTCATATGTGGAGGTGGATGAATGTTGCTCTGGCGTGGTCTTAAACTGGCCATTGATTCTGGTGCCTCTTGTGAGGAGTATATTTGCAGTCTAAGTTCAGCCCCTTCCAGGGGCCTTCCTATGGCCACTTGGTATGAGCTACGAAGTTACCAGGAGATGGTCACCACTTGTACTGGGCCGGAGGTGACTGGAAGCTAATAAGCTGAAATGAAGGCCAGTGCTACTTGTGCAAGGCTTGAGGCTTCTTAGCTAGAGGTACAGGTAATGCCAAGGGCAGATGCTGCCTGTTCAACATTGTGAATCTTTGAGAGATTTTAGGAACGTCAACATCATGAGCAAGGACAAGTGACGTGTCTAAAGAAGCCACAGTAAGGAGCTTAGTTGGCACTAAATATTGGGTCTCCAGGAGTCACTAGAGCAGACTGAAGGGTGTTATGTAGACTGGTGAACACTCAGATATAGTGTCTGCCTGCATGTGCATATTCGATATGCGGAGGGATCAACAAAGAAACTTTGTCTTCTACCAGCACAATTGCTTGCAGCTTCCACTCTAGCGCTGGCCATGAAGCTAGACAAAATTCTTTCTTCTCCTATGGCCTTGGTATTGTTTGAGCTGCTGCTCCAGAGCTGAAACTCAAAGGAAGTGAGTCCAATCAATGAGTTAGTCTCCTTGTGGGCTCTTTAAGAGGGTTGCCTGCATTCCAGCCACCCTCCATTTCACTCAGCAATAATCTCCAATCATTTCATAACCAAAATTTGTAGAAAATTCTTTTGCCCAGCATTGAAATTCTGGGCTGGGGGAGCCTCTTAGGGGCTAGAACCCTTCACTCCTCAGGGGACCCCTCAAAGATGAAATATCTCTCCCAATTTTTATTTGGCACGTGTGGGTGTGTGACCAGCCGGTTCTGTGTTTCCGCCCTGCCTACCGTTCTCTATATGTTAATAGAACATCTATTACAGGCAGACTTCAGGCTATTTTCAATAAAAGTTTTCCATAGTTTAGTTGTAATTTTGATGTGGTTATGATAGAAGGCAAAGACAATATTTACCTCCTCTGCCATCTTAACCAGAAGATTTTGAATGTCATTTTGAAAATATGTCCATCAAGACTCTCGTGATTGTGTTCCTCATCATTTCTCTTACTTTCAGACATGCTAGGAGGTCAGTAGCTAAAGGTGTACTATTATGTTTGATTGTGTTACGTGTCATTATGTCATGGACACAATTAATTAACTCTGTGGGGGCATGATGTCCCACTGTGCCTTCACTGTGAATGCCTCTGTGAATCCAGTCAGGGCTCTTCCTATGGGCTTTTGTTGTCATGAAGACCACTGTTGAAGTTGGTTTCTTTTAACAACTTCAGAGAATTCCATTTGCACCTTGATTCCTTATTTCTGTTTCTTTCTTGGTGTGGGGTCTGTACATTCTGTTCTCTTCACAGAGAAGCTATTTGCTTTTGCTCTCCCAGCTGCATACCCTTGTGTTTATGTCATGATTGTTGTTATGGTGGGGCTGAGAGAGTGTCTCTATCTGACCTTTGACTGAGACTTGTTCTTAGCCAGCAATGTGTCCTGGGTCTGTGTTGTGTCCTTTAAGTTGTTCCCATTTCTCTTTCCCAGAACAGTGTTCATCCTGACACATGTTCTGCCCTGCCCCATGATAGATAGTCCTCTTAGCAGGCTGTCCCTCACATGCAGTGGTTTTCCACCTGTGTCCTCAGATTCCGTTTTCAGACTTTTCCTGCACATTGTCTTGTTTACATGGAATGGGCTCAAAAGGAGTGATATGGACACGTGCAGAGTGTGGATGCTGATTTTCTCCAAGAGATTGCCCTGTAGATGCAAAAGAATGAAACTAGACTGTTGTCTATCATCACACACCAAAATTAACACAAAATGGATTAAGGACCCAAATATAAGACCTGAAACAATAACATTCATGGAAGAAAACATGAGAATGAAACTCAAGGAACTTGGACTTAAAGAGGATTTTATTTCTACCTCAAAGGCAGTTCAGTTTGGACTACATCAAGGTTAGGAGAAAACCATCTCAATGCGAAAATGTATTTGCAAGCAATGCCACCAATAAGGGCCTCCTTTCAAAAATATACAAAGAACTCATGTGACTCAATAACAGTAACAAAAAACAAATGATCCAATCAAAAACTGGGTAGAGGACCTGAACAGATACTTCTCACTAGAGGACATACAAAAGGCCTACAAACATGAAAAGATGCTCAGCATCGCTAGCTATTAGGGAAATGCAAATCAAACCACACTGAGATACCATCTCACACTTGTTGGAATAGCTACTGGCAACAAGACAAGTAATAAATGATGGAGTGAATGCAGAGAAAAAGGAAACCTCATACACGGCTGGTGGGACTGCAAATTGGTATAGCCTCTATGGAAAACAATATGGAGGTTCCTCATAAAACTAAGACTTGATCTACCATATGATCCAGCAATCTCACTATTGGTATTTACCCTAAGGACTTGAAAACCCATATCCAAAAAGATATTTGCACACTATTGTTCATTGCAGCATTATTCACAGTGGCCAGTACATGGCAGCTACCAAAGTGTTCTACATTAAATGATTGGATAAAGAAGCTGTGGCACATATATTCAATGGAATATTACTCAGCCATAAGAAAAGATGAAATACTGCCATTTGTGACAACATGGATGGACCTCGAAATAATCATGCTAAGCGAAACAAGCCAGAAGGAAAAAGTAGAAAAAGACATTTATCACTTATGTGAAGGGATATAAACTAAAAGCAACAAATAAACAGGACAAAGAGAGACTTGGGGCCATGGACAATGGACTAGTGGTTATCCGAGTGTGGGGAATGGGGGAGGAGGAAAGAGGTATATGTGTAAAGGGGGGTAAATATAGTGGAGTTGAGGGAGGTTCAAGTGAGTAAAAGAGATCAAATACATGGTAGAAGAAGGAAACTGGACTTTTGGTGGTATTCACACAAGAGAATACATAGACATCAAATTAGAGTGTCCATCTGAAAATTGTATCATGTATTAACCAATGTCATCCCAATAACTTAATTTTGAAAATTAAATAAATAATTAAACAAATGTCTGCAAATACCTCCCCAGAAAAAATGATATCTGTATGTATATTTTTTAATTTGCAAAATGACATTTCATTTTCTATTGTAAAGACGCTCTTAGTTTTCTAATATTGCACATAGTAAATAAACAAATGGTCCAGCAAAAAAAAGAAAAAAAAAGAAAAAAAACTGCCACAATAAGAGTTTGCAGATTATGCTATGAAATAACCAGCCTAATTTTATATTATGTGAATAAAATTTACAGAGTGAAATGGAAACACTGGCTGCATGTTACTTTTAGTTGCTAGGATACCAGTCAGTTTGTGATGTCACAGCTACTCAGGTGGAAAACCATTGTGATGATCTGGGCAGATTATCAGTGTAGGTCTGCCAAGGCAGCATTTGGGGCTGTGATATTCAATCTAGATCAGTGACAAAAGTAGATGAAGAAAGGTTTATTTGACATGGCACATGTTTCTTCAGAAATTCAAGGTGATTCTTCTAAAGATGAAGCAACTGGTTCAGCATCCTCCATTACATCTCCGTTGTGTGATGGGGCCTCGCACTTGAGGTCTGAATCCACAGAAAGTGCTTTTCAGACTTTTTCTGCACAATCCTTGATAAGAAGACCTTATCACACATTTTGTGTCTCTGGACCAGATGAAGATAATGATTTTCGATCTATGACCTTTCCCATAAAACTCTGGAAAATAGTTGAAAGCAATCGGTTTCAGTCCATTTGCTGGGATGGGACTGGAACTTGTATAGTGATTAATGAAGAACTCTTTAAGAAAGAAATTCTTGATAGAAAGGCCCCTTTCAGAGTATTTGAAACTACAAGTATGAAAAGTTTAGTTCGACAACTTAACCTTTATGGTTTTAGTAAAGTGCAACAGACTTTTCGAAGATTTGCTTCTCTAGCTAATATTCTGGCAGAAGAGGAAGAAGTCTGTGTTTTAAGCAAGGTAGTACAAAATTTAATTATCCCTTATAATAAATACACACACACACACACACACACACACACACACACACACAAACACAAATACACACATACATATATATATATAATAAATTTCATAAAAATATATAAGCTGGGAAGTTTAAATTTTTTTAACAATTTGATAATGGTTTGGTCATTCAGAATTATAAAAAATGTTACTAGCAACTTTGAATCTCATCAGTGAACTCTTAAGGAATGGTATTGAAACCACTTTAAAGAGTGCATTCAGTGTTACTTTAAATGTAAAAACCGTTTTTCACTTGAGGGCCATGCTATTTAAGTTTTTATTCCCAATAAGGGATTTTTGACAATAGTTAACAATGTCCATGTGTTGATGACATTAAGTTGGCATAATAACCTTGATATATGAGAATTAGAGGTTAGATTTCTTATAGTCTTATGTCAGCATATAACTTTCTCCTCTGTTTTTAGTTACATTTCTACCAAAATCCAAATTTTAAACAAGGCTGTCCTCAACTTTTACTCAGAATGAAAAGAAGAGTTAGGATCAAAAATGCTTCTCCAGCAGCTACAATAGCTCAAAATTTAAACAAGGAGCACTCTGGAACAGAGACTATTGTTGGTAATCATCATTCTGCTTCTGTTGCTGACACACATGGAGAAAGCATATTTCCAACTTCCACAAATTTAAATACGCTACCAATAAGCAAGCCTGCTACCAGCCAGACAATTGCTTCTACAACTGCTCCACTCAGAAGTCAATTTTCAACTCCTTCATCAACTTTAGGTAGACCATCAGATCAATCTGTAACAGACCAACGGGCTGTTTCAAATCAGATGACCACTTTTCAAATGTGCTCACCAGGCAACTACGCTCAAGCAAGTGGCCACATCGTAAATTTTATTACAAGCACAATTTCTACTTCTCACTATATTATATCTCCCTTACAGAGAAGTTATTTTGGAAGGATTCAGCCTTCTACTTTTCCAACTAGATATCCTGATTTATCAGTCAATGATGGTCCTTTTTCCAACTTGCAACCAGGAGGCAACCCATGGTTCTCCATCCCAATGATAGCTGATACGTCCGCTGCCACTTTTTCAAGGTTACCTCATCAACCACCTCTGTCAGGTGAACACATCACTCTAATTACAGGTGATATACTAATGGACTACCACACTATGCAAAATAACAAACATTAAAAATTATGTTGGAAATACATCTGCAAAATGCATTCAACCTTTGAACAAAAAACTTATATGTTCACCTTATATGTTAATTTCCTTATTTTTGAAAGTTAAGAGTAAAATGATGCTTTTTTTTTTTTTCATGGTAAACTCTATACTATTGTTTAATATTTGGACCTTTTGGTCATTAAGAACATTTAAGTAAATTACATCTAATTAAGTGTTTAAAGAGGTAGAGATCAAGGGAGTAAAAGCAAATGAAGAAACTAGATTAACTGATATCTGATATAGTCCAGGATGAATCAAATGAAGGCCTTTCTTGGGATCACAGGAAGGGATAGATGCATATCAAATCTAGAAAAGGCACCCATGCAGTATTTGCTTTAGCATTTTCTCAAGTACATTACTTTTTTCCTGTGATTTAAAAATATAAGACCTTGGATTTCAGTAGGCAGAAGTTGTCTTCATGCAAAATGCATCTCACACTTAAAAGTATAGCATACTCTAACTAGCTCAGTAATCATGATTAACATGACGCCTTCACTGAAATAGGAAAGATCGTATGCTCTTCTCATAGGTTTCATCACGATCAGCACATGCAGAATTTTAGAAATATTTCAGATGTCTCTTTTTCTTCTACTGCCCTCAAAGCATTCGGGCTTATTTGTGCCCTTATAGCCTCCCTTTGTGAGTCCACTGAAGAGGAATTTCCCTCTCAATTGGCCTAATTTCTAAACAGCTATTTCTGTAAAACATGCTTGTTGCAAAGCCAGACATCTCAAGGTCCATGCCAACTGTAACAACGCAAATATAAAAATAAAATAGCCCCTAAATTCGGGGCCCAGATTTCAGAGCGCTAGCTCTAATGGGACCGCCGGCATAATAAAATCGAGCTTTCCAAACCTCCAGGTGCTGCTTGATTTTTCGCTGCTCTGAGTTTTTGTAACTTTTCTGCAACACTACCTTTTAATTTTCTAATGCATGTTTTTACCTTGTTTTATGTTTAATCCAAACAGAGACTTAATATCTTATTCTGGCATTGACTGACTTTTAAATTATGAGCTCAGTGCATCAGCATGGCTAGCAACTCTCTTGAAAATCTGGCCTCTTGTGTTTCTTCCCTATTTTTCCTTCCATACTTTTCTCATTCGCTATCTGTCCAGAGATATATGTGAGGAAACTCTTCTTAGTCATGCATATGACCAACTCACAATCTTGCCCTAATTCTTTCCCAGCATTAAAAGGCCCTGTTCTTGCTCTTTTATACACTGCTTAACCCATCCTAGCACAGATGTATTCTCTTTGAGATATTTCCTGCCAACCTTTCCTTGTTTACATCGACAGAGATCTGACAGAGCACCTGCCAGATGATGTATTTCAATATTTATTAAATGAGCTATAATTAAATTTTGCCTTACGTTAATTAAAATTGACTTTCTTTTTCAGAACAGCAAGCTTTCCATTGTCTTCAAGCTATTACTTGTTGGTTTTTACTCTTCTTTTACACAAGTTTTCTGGTTTCATTGTCAATGGAATAGATTTGATAGCTGTGGTTGCCGCTTAAGTCAGTCAGTTGTGTTAGGCCTAGGGACAGAGATTGTTAATTATTTTTCCTGAACTCATATTCCAGAGTTCAAAATAGATCTCTTCCCATACTCTGCAATTGTTACTGTGTCTTCATTCCCTCCTCCATTAATGATTCTCATCCCTGTACCTATACATTTATTGTGCTTCAATTAATGCACTACTTAGACTTTATCTTCATCCAAAAGGTTCAAATAGAATCATAAATTTTTCAGAATAGGTCGCTTTATGTCACACAACTAGTTCTCCTTCTTTTCTGTACCCAGGAAGTAGCCAAAAGGACAGAGCCCCTCATCTGAGACAGTTGCATTTACGAATCAAATTATCTACTAAAATGTGTAGACTGAGGACAGGTGAGGTGGGTGAGTTAGAAATATGCTCAAAGTGCAGCAATATCAAATGTCTGCATATGTTAGGGAATATGGAACATCCATGAAATGGATGTTCCCATGAAATGCTTTGACTTTCTCACATTGCTTTAAAATAAAAGGTGCAACATTATCAGAATTCAAAACATATTATTATATCTAAATGCAGAGAGATACTGAGGCTTTGAAGCACCATTGTGTTCTTAAAATCTGTTAATCGGCCAGGAAAAGCAGTGTTGTGGCTTGTAGAAGTGTTACCAGTGAAGAAGCAAATTAGATTGTTTTGAGAGGAAGCAAATGGGTCAGGTTAAGCAGTGACAGCATCCCGTATATTAATATCTTTAGGACTAAGGGTCAAGTGGAGTAATTTTCATCAGGAATCACAAGTCTGGCATTTCGTGATAACTTCTACATAAACCACATAGAATTTCTCAGTTTGTGTACCTGAACTCTGATATTGGCTGCGCTGTCATATACAGTGACAATCTGGGGTTCAGGTAGTCTGCTACAGCAGCTACACTTTAGTTTCTCATCAGACAGTTGGACTTACAGTGGGCATCTTCAAAATTATCCGGATTGGTCAGTCATCTGCTGTTGTTTTTTCACAATTAATGCCCAAAGAAGAATGTTTTTGAATTGTCAGATGTAATTTTTCATGATGAAGCAACTACACAACTGATAACAGCCTCAGCTGGGCTAGGATTGTTAAATCAAATATCCTGTGAGCTGAGTTTGGCCCATAAGTCTTCCTACTGAGTCCAACAAACATGCCTGCCTTCGCATGTGTGTAACAGCTAGTGATGATGACTAGCCAGACAGAACAGTGGACACCATCAAGCTTTGACTTAGCTAAGTCATCAAGTGAATGAGACCTATGCAGCTAGACAAATCTTTATAAATCGAGGGGCTCACTGCACTACTAGCTTTGCTGTGGGGCAGAGACTGAGACATAGAGTTTCTCCTGATAATTTGTGACCCCTTCAGGCAAAAATAAGTTAATGCCAGGGCCAAGCACACCAGACTAGAATTATTCTCTAGATGTAGATGCATTCTCCAGTCTCTAAAGTGAAGCAAGGTACTAGATCTCTTTTTCAGTTTGGAATAAACTTCCATATGTCCATATGTTCAACACTGACACTACTTATTTTCACCCTTCATTTCATTAGCCAAAGCTATATACCCTGTCAGTGGGGATCTATCATATCAACTTGCTTCCTGCAACCTGGAAAGGCGTTATTAACAACTGACACATTATTTGGGAAGAAACATTCAGTTTGAATAATGCAGGATCCTTACTCTCTCTTGTTCACCACTTGGGTAAGAAAATATGCTACAATGTCCCAGAAAGTATTCTCAATTTGTAACCTAAAATTGTGGACCACAGCCTTTTTATTTTGTAAAATGTTATTTTATTAGTTTTCTTTTTACTGTTATTAACATTGTAATATGAACTTGGTGGCTTAAACAACACAAATCTGATATATCTGAGATCTGGAGGCCAAAAGCTCAGGATTTGTTCTTTCTGAGGACTATGAGGGAAAATCTGTTCTCTGCCCCTCTTTTAGCTTTTAGTGGTTTGCTGGCAATCTTTGGGATTCCTTGCCTTGTAGACCTATCACCCTGATTGCTACTCTAATATTCATAAGGCTTTTTCCCAGTGTACATATCTCTGTGTCCAAATTCCCCATATTTGTAAGGACACCACTCATACTGAATTAGGGGTCCATCTTACTCTAGCATGACCTCTGCTTCTATGCTACATCTACTCATATTGCCTGAGATGTTACCATGCTTGAAAGGTAGGAACCTTCAAGTTACTCTTTCACACATGCTGGCTGAAGACATGAGTCTCTGGGTCAGAGAAAAAAAGCTTTATCACTCATAGCAAAAGCAGTAGTCATTGTTTATGTTTGTATTAGTTATCCTAATCTTAACTGGCTAACATAGAATTGGAGCCTTCGCATGCAGTGATCTGTTTTAGGAGAGAATTATCAAGATGGAGTAAACCTGGATTTACAAGTAAGAAGAGGCAAGCCTGCTCTTCCATCTGGGAAAGATATAACATTTCTAATAGTTAATAGCCACAAAACAAAAATAGAAATAAAAACAAACAAACAAAGGAAAAACTCCTTAAGGTATGTCCTGGAAAAGGAATAGTCATGACTTTATCATTCTTGTCATCAAGCAGAAGAAAACTTGGAGATAATTGGGGTTGTTACTTTTCTCAAAAGATGGGGCTTCTGCTCCTGTGTAACATAAAATTAACATACTCTTGCTGGGAAATAGAAAAGGCCTGATAGGTCTGCTTCAAGGATGGAAAAGTCAATTCTGAATGCTTATAGGTAAACAAAAATATATCACTCAGTTTTTCTTTTTTGTTTTCTCTCATATCCCAGCTTTGAAGCAATCTCAAGGTGATGGTAAGCTGAAAATGGGAGCCACGATTAATCAATAAAATAAAATACTGAATGAGGGAAATTTCCTCAGGGTTTGGCAAAACTGCGATGCCTAAATTTGGGGTCTCTGTTCACTTGGATGGGGATGCAATTATGACAAGAGTATAGTAGTACTGGGTAACCAGAATTCTACCTTTCTTCCTGAAAGTCCACTAGGAAAGCATTCAGAAACTATAAAATGACAGTGTGGTTGTAGACAGGAAGACATTGGGGAAAGGAAACCTATATGGTTGTATGCTAAGTGGCCTCACCCTGTGCTGCCTATAAATACCAAGTCACTGAGAATTGAACAGGCTAGTATTCATTTCACAAGTGACCAGTGCATGGCACTCTCAGAAAACAAATCTGAATACTGCAGCAAATACTTTGAAAATGAAACTGACCCTGAAACTACCGGCCTAGAAGTCTGCCCAAGACCGGGACCTAAACCTAACTATATGATGTTCAAACAAAAATATCAGAAGATGCATTTTCTGTGTAATTTTTAGTGCTAAATTCCAAGAACAATGCTTTTATATGAGAGTGTCCTGTTCTAAGATTAAATAGAAATATTTCTGGACTGTTTTCCCACATTCTCTACTCACTCCCTTTGACGAGATGTTTGAGAGAGCTCCGATGGTGAAAGAAAAGCACTTCTTCAATTCACAGATTGTATCACATTCTCTTTGCTGGAGCCAGTAAGGAGGCTTCTGACAAAAATACAGGCTGACAGACTGTATTTTCAATCAGAGAGAGGTCCTTCACTAAAATATCTTGGGTTCCAGCTAACACAAGCCAGAGAAATCTGCTTTCAGATAGACAAGAAGCCTAGATGAGAGTGGCAGTGTCAGTGACTCACAGACAACTGAGAGGATTTATGGAATTGGCTGGTGTCTAGCGATACCATGTTCATCTCTGTTTCCTTCCATGCTATGTCCTTTTACCACTTCTCTTAGTGAGCTTACTAGAGCCTTCTAGTTAATGATCTGTGTTCCTTAACATGGAACCATAAATACTTTAGTTAGTAATGACAAGAATGACAAGCAAGGTGAACATCAGGAAAGTTGACTCTTACTGAGGCCATTAATAGGTTCAATGTAATTCAGATTTGGGTCTTGGAGACACAATGAAAATGTTGTAGACCTGACCAAATAAGCACAGCCTTGTTTTAGCACCTGACCCATAAAATAGCTTCCTCTGTCACTGTGCAATTTGACAGGAGCTCCCCAAAGGGATCAGTGTTTTCTAAGAAGCCTTTGGTCAGCTTTCTCAGTCCAATGAGAAAGCATACAGACCATGAATAAAACTTTTATATCCATGTGACAGGGTGAAGAGTGTGGGAAAAGCTGTAGGAAATCTCTTCACCCAACCTCAAATGGTCCACTAGACAATCTAAAATTCCCAGCAGCAGTGCCAATACAGTTTCTGGATTATCCTCGGGACAAGTGGGAAAAGAGAGGCAGCCTTCTTGCAGCCTTCTTAATATCTCCCCCAACAATGTATGTTCATAGATGCTTGCATTTTGTCAGTGGTCAAAGGTTTAATGCATCTACAGGGCACAGAGTGGGAATCTCACAATTTCTCGTGGGACTAGTTTGCTATTTGGCCCAAACTACAATTGCGTACATTTATTGAACCAACACTTACTACATTTCCATATTGATTTTCCTTTTCTTGGGTCATTTGTTGGGCATCTCAGTTTTGGTGGAAACAGCCTGGCTCCAAAAAGAATTGGGCCAAACACTATCATAGTTCCAATAAAACTGACTGATGCCACACTTCAAAATGAATACTTGCAGGTAAAACAAGGCCCTTAATCAGAAAAGCAAGAAGCCTTAACATAGTTTCGTCATAGGGTCTGGAGAGCTTCAAACACAAAGAGAGCAGAAGCTCTGAACCAGGAGAGAGACTACCCTCAAACTCCAGGGTAAGGGAGGTAATGACCAGCTCAAAGGACTCTGTGGACACTGCATCTGCTTGCTCAAGCACCCTACAGATTTCCAGGGCCACTACTGGATCCCTATGTGTGTCATCATATAATGCAGGCCTTAAATATGAAATGGCTGTGACGAAGCCATGTCACTCTGTGTTTGGGAGCTGAGATCCAAGCAGGTTCAACATGTGTGTGTGGTTTTTTTTTAAGTGTTTTTTCTTTTCAGGTCATATATACCCCAGCCACTGCCTAATGTTCACATGTGAGGAATGCAAGGTGATTAGAATCTGTTGAGAAGCATAGCAATAAACCAGAAGGGGGAAACTATGGATGCAATGAAGATATTCAAGAGATTGAACTGATGTCAAGGTAAATTTATAATGAACAGATTGAAGAAAAGTGAAGAACTACAGAAAGTTCAGGACATCCAAGATGGGAAGCAAAACGTTCTTGTCATCTGGGCCCATTGTGCACACAAAGGAAAACAGCTGGAAACAAAATAGTACAGAAATTATAAGAGGATATGGATATGGATGTTGTTTTGGAAAATCTTACTGTCTGTAACCAATTCTATGAGTGCATTGACAAATCTCCTTTAGAAACTTAGAACATGTAAATTACTCATTTATTTTTTACATAAGGTGACTCAAATACAAAGGTGATTAAGAACATGTCCTTTATATTACTATTAGGAAAAATAACACATTGTGCTAGACTGCCCCTCTGTCAAGCCTTCACTGATGGATATAAATATGCAAATCATGAGAATTCTGTAACTACAGAAGTGAATTGTGGACATAGGAGGGTCATGCCACTGATAATGACACGAGGCAGCATTTAAGTAACAAGTAATGATAAAAAGTCATGGCTGGGGACCCATAAAATACAATTTTCTTTACAGAAATAAAAAACAGTTGTGTACCAGAAAAATATAGGTTTATTCCGGAACAGCAAACAGTTGCAATTTTAAAGAAGCAGGCCATCGTCAAAGTTATAGGCAAGTCCCACTGATGAAGAAGAGGATTGTTATTTTGGAGAGGAATGGAGGATGTTGGGAGAGGTCTTTTTGAATGCAATACCACTGGAGAAATGAATAGGATCACCATGGTTTACAGTGAGATCAGATTTATCGTTGGCTGGGTTGCTGGGGGTCAGTTTCTTGTGTGAAACACAGTGTCAGTCTTTCATATTGGGGCCTATCATTGGTCTTCCTTTCCCATGGAGGGGAGTCTTCTGTGGAGGGTGTAATTGATGTCAGACAATACCATATGCGAGTGTCCATACCTGGCCTCCATCTCCACCCAAATGAGGTTTCCCCTCTTTCAGTTTCACAGTAATTATAAAACATCTACAGTTAGTCAGCTTCTTTCCAACACATGAAAATCATGTTATATTATGTGTTTCTGGCAAAACTAGGTAAAAGCCAGAAACACTTTCTATTTTCTCTTGTGAATACCAGGAGGTGTTAGGTTGACCCCTTGTCTTTGTATTGGATGTCTCATTTTTATGCAATATACTTCTTGAATCGTTTTTCAGGTTTTCATTTGTGTTTTGTTTTAATTATGCCTTCTTACTTCTGAAGACTTTTTAGACCCATATGACTTAAATATACCTATTACTCATAATGTCACTTGTTTGACATTTAAAATTCTCCCAAGGTGTTTTCTAATACACATTATTTCATTTGTTGTGTTTGAGCCTTCGACACATATGGAATTCATTATGTGTCTACTAATTGTCTCACAGAATTTACTGAATGACCCAGTTTTCCTCAGAAAGGAAGGTAGTATTCACCACACACTAATTGGTTATAAAGTTCTTACTGAAAGTAGATTTCATACAAAAGGGCAAAAATGGGCCAAGGACAAAACTTAGAATCCTGACTAATGTCCAGTGGAACAGAGAATCAAGCCAACATGGCCACGTCCACCCTAAACATCTGCCGGGGCAAGCATGCAGGAGCTTGGACTCCGAGCTTGTCTGGGTTCACGTGCAGCATTCACAGATCAGCAGAGAAACCGACAGGAAAACAGAGATGTGGGTGACTATGCCATGCGAATTCCCCTTGGCCAAAAATCTTCGAGCTCCAGCCTAAGAGCATGAGGGTCCAAATCCCATCAGCCTCAAGAGACACCGAAGCTCATCACCTTGAGGGAGCCGACATCTTCTATCCTGGAGGGACCTCAAATCTCATCGTCCTGACTAACCCCAGCAACGTTTAGACCCCAGCAAACACTGTGAAAACCACAATTACACTCAGCCTGAGGCACCCTCAAAACCCTCATCTTGGAAAACCCTACCTATAGCACCCACGGGAAGAGCAAATTCACAGAGTCAGCTATTCAAAATGTCTTCATCCCAGAACTCTTATTCCCAACTGCTTCAAAGGCCCTAGCTTAACTCAGTGTCCAGGAACTTAAAACCTCTTAATGAGAGCTCTCACAATTCATCAGACTGGAAGATCCCCAACTCTTAACCTGAGCATCTCAATGGCTTCCTCCTGAAAGACCTCAACTTTTGTCCCAAGAGACCGCAAACACCACCAGCATGAGGGACCCAAATCACAGCCTGAGAGAACCTTGGCCCAAGAAGACCGATCCTGCTTTATGTGCTTTATGCCCAGTTTCCCAGCATCCCCAGGTTGGATTCTCACAATGCTCCTGTTGGAAATACTCATTTCTGATCTCTGCAAGGGTATGTTGATGGTCAGTCTGACTCCATTCCCAGAAGCAGGGACTTCCAAGTTTCCTTTGGAGAAAATTCCAGAGAAATAACTAAATGTAAAAAAGCCAGCCACCAGATCAAAACAGAGTTCAAAACACTGGCTATAAAGATACTCAAGAAACAGAGTGCAACAAAGCAAATGTAAAAAATATAAATAAAGTAAAATAAAATATCATCCATAGAAAAGAACCAGGTATAAATGAAAAAAAAACAACAACAACAATAATTGAAATGTTAATACCTTAGGTGTCACAGCAGACAAGATAAAGAAGAGGTTTAATTAGTGATCAGAAAGACAAGGTAGCAAAAACATCCAATCAGACTAGCAATAAGAAAAAAAAAGATTTAAGTAAGAAAGGTGGTATCAGAGCCTCTGGGAAAAATCAGCTATGAAAACGATTTCATCATAGGAGTACCTCCAGAGGAAAAAGTAAAAGAGAAAGTATATAAAGTCCTATTAGAGAAAATGATAGAAAACTTGCACGGAGTTGCAAACAGAATGAACCCAAAGGTTCACACCAAGACACATCCAAATTAAAATGCTAAGGTTAAAGACAAAGAGAAAAATCTTAAACACGTCAAGGGTAAAACAATTATTAAGCTCAAGGGAGCTCCCATTAAACTGTCAGCTGATTTTTTTTCCACAGAATCTGTGCAGGCTAGAACAGGTTGGTTAGAAATATTCAGTGATATGACTCTACCCAGCAAAGCCATAAGGTCAAATCAAAATGGAAAGAATGCTTTCCAGAAACACACACACACACACACACACACACACACCCACGCATACAGTAACCAAAATGTTTATCAAATCCACACTCAGTGTTTCAAGAAATTTTGGAAAGACTTCTCTAGGAAGAAATAAAAGTAAAAAAAAAAAAGAATAATAAATATCAATAACTACATATTGATAAACTATTATTTCAAATGAGAAAAGATTAAAAACTCCAAACAAAAGATACAGTGGCTGAATAGATATGAAAACAGGACCTTCACATAAGCTACCTGCAGGAGACTCACTTCCGGTCAAATGACACATACATACTGAAGGGAATAAGACAGAAAGGATACACTATAAAAATGAAATTGAAAAAATATATACAGATGTGTGAGCAATTCTTATGCCCATCCAACAGAACTTTAAAACAAAGGCCATAGCGGAAAACGAATACATCGAGAAAACATAACCCTAGTAAACATGTATACATCCAACACAGGAGCACCTATATACGTAAAACAATTATTGAAAAGCATAAAATGAGAAATTAGCTAATACACTCATAGCAAGAGACTTTGACACCCATGGACAGATCTGCCAGACAAAAAATCATTAAAGAAATAATGGTCCTTAAAGACATATTCACCACATGGATTTAATATTTTCAGTACATTTCACCCCACAGCAGCCAAATATATAGTCTTTTCACGTACACAGGAAACACTTTCCAGGATAGATTACATGTTAAGACACGAACCAAGTATCAGTAAAATGAAGAAGATTGAAATCATATCAAACCATCTTCTCCAATCATAATGGTAAGAAACTGGAAAAAACTACAAGAAAAAAAGAGAAGATACACAAACACATGGGGGCTAAATAATATGATCCTAAACAATGAACGGCTTAACAATGAGATAAGGAAGAAATCAAAAGATACCTAGGGATAAAAAAAAAAGAGAGAGAGAGAGAGATTGAGAGAAAGAAAATACAGCCCCTTAAAATTTGTGGGAAACAGCAAAAACAGTCCTAGAAGGAAATTCGTAGCATTACAGGCCAAACTCAAGCAACAAAAAAAAAGCTCAAATAAACAATCTAACCGTACACTTAAAAGAACTAGAAAAAGAACAGAAGAAATAGTCAAAAGCAAGAAGAAGAAAGGAAATACTAAAGATCAGAGTGGCAATAAACAATATAGAATCTAGGAAAAAAATACAAAAGATTAATGAATCCAAGAGCTGATTCTTTGAAAGCATAAACAAAATTGACAACCACTTAACCAGCCTTATCAAAGAAAAAAGAGAAGACCAATGAATGAAATCAGAAATGAAAGAGCAAAAATAACTACAAACTCCACAGAACTACAAAGGATCATAAGAAAGTGCTATGAGCAATTATACACCAACATGTTGGACAAACTGGAAAAAGTAAATACATTACTAGAAACAATCTCCCAAGACTGCACTAAGAAGAAATGAAAACTCTGAACTGAACAATTATCACCAATAAAAGTGAATCAGTAATCAAAATATTACACACACACAGGAAAAACAAAACAAAACAAAACATTCTAGGACCATATGGCTTTATAGGAGAACTTTACCAAACATTCAAAGAAGAATTAACACTTATTCTCCTCAAAGTATTCCAAAGTTTCAAGAAGAGGGAAGGCTCTCTAACTTTTTTTATGAGGTCACCATTATCTTGTTTCCAAAATCAGACAAAGACATAACAACAGCAACAACAACACTATAGGCCAATATCTCTTATTAGCAAAAATTTCTCTTGTGCAAAAAATCTCAACAGAATATTAGCAAACCAAATTCAGAAGTACATTAAAAATATCATACAACATGATCAAGTTAGATTTATTCTTTGGATGTTGGTTGGTACAATATCCACAAACCAATTAATTGATACACCACATTAACAAATCAAAATAAAAATCATATGATCATTGCAATAGATGCAGGAAAAGTATTCCATGAAACCTAAAATCCATTTATGATAAAACCCCTAAACAAAGTGGGAATAGAGGGAAGACAATTCAACATAACAGAAGTCATATATGACAAAACTGCAGCTAACATCATACTCAAAAGGAAAAGCTAAAAGTATTTTTTCCTAAGGTCAGGAACAAGACAAGTTCATGCTTATTCAACATTGTATTTAAAGTCTTAGCCATGGCAATATGACTAGAAAGAGAAATAAAAGCTATCCAAATTGGAAAGGAAGAAGTAAAACTCTCATTATTTGCAGAGACATTTACTACACATAGAGAACCCTAAAGATTCCACCAAAAAACTCTGTAGAACTAATCAACAAATTCAGCAAAGTAATAGGATACAAAATTAATTTTCAAAAGTCAGTGTCATTTTTCATACACCAATGGAGAACTTTCAGAAAGAGAAATTAAGAAAATAATCCCATTTACAACTGCATCGAAAATAATAAAATTCCAGGGAAGTACATTAACCAAAGCGGTAAAAGACCTGTTCTCAGACAAATATAAATCTTTGAAAACAAGAAATTAAAGAAGATACAAATAAATGGAAGCATATATCATGCCCATGAGTAGAAGGAAACGTCATTAAAATGGCCATTCTACCAAAAGCAACCTATAGATTCCTTGCAACATCTATTAAAATATCATATGTTTTGCAGAGGCTAGAAGGAACCATCTTAAAATTTATGTGGAACAATGAGACACCTCAAATAGCCATGGCAATCTTGAGAAATAAGAAAAAAGTTGGAGGTATCATGCTACCTGATATCAAACTATACTGCAAGGCTCCAGTAATCTAAAAAGCATGTTAATAGCATAAAAACAGACACATTGATCCAAGGAACAGAATAGAGAGCCCAGAAATAAATGCATGCCTAGAAGCTCACTTAGTATATGACAAAAGAGAGAAGAACATACAGAGTAAACAGAGTCTCTTTAATAAACGATGTTGGAAAAATTGGACAGATGCATGCTACAACAAATGAACAAACAAGAAATTGGACTACCTACTCACACTTATACAGGAATAGACTGAAAATGAATTAAAAACTCAAATTTAAGACTCCAAACCATAAAACTTCTAGAAGAAAACTTAGGCAATAATCTCTCTGATATCACTACTAGTCATTTCTTTTCAGACATATCTAATCAGGCAAGGAAAACAAAAGAAAAAATAAACAAATGAGACCATACCCAACTAAAATGTTTTTACACAGCAACGAATCAACAAAACAAAAAGACAATTCAGTGAATGTGTGAAGATATTTGCATATGACACATCTGATAAGAGGTCAGCATCCAAAATATATAAAGAACTCATGCATTTCACCACCACCAACAAAAAGCAAACCACCCAATTAAACACTGGGTAGCAGACTTGAACACATGTTTCACCAAAGAGAAAATATTAATAGCCAATAGACAGTGAAAAAATGTCCAAGGTCACTAATCATCAGAGAAATGTAAATCAAAACCACAATGAGATATCACTTCACATGTGTTGGAATGACTATCATCAATAAATCAAAGTAAAACAAAGTTGGTGAGGATGTGGAGAAAAGGGAGCCTTCATACACATTTGGTGGGATTGCAAATGTGTATGGAAAACAGTCTGGATGTTTCTTAAAAAATTAAAAATAGATCTACCTTTTGATCAGCAATTGCACTTCTGGGTATTTATCCAACAAAACCAATACAATACGTCTGTGCTAATGGCAGCCCAATTTACAATAACCAAGATACAGAAGCAACTAAAATGTCAATAAAAAAACAATTGGATAAAGAAGTTATGGTTCAAATATACAATGGCAAATTCTCTGTCATTGAAAAATAATGAAATCCTACCATTCACAACAACATGGGTAGATTTGAAATTTTTTATTCTAAGTGAAGAATGTCAGAGTTAGATACATACCGTATATTTCACTTTCATGGGAAACTAAGGAAAAAAAGAGCAAACTAATCAAAAACAGACCCACAATTATAGAATAGAATCTGGTGATGGTCAGAGGAGAGAGGGGTTGAGTGACTGGAAGAATGGGGTGAATTTCTAAAGAAGTACAAATTATTAGTTGATAGATGGTCATGGGGACGTGGTACACAGCATATGGGATTCAGTTACCAGTAATGTAATGGTGATGTGTAGAGCCCAAGGAGAGAAAGAATAACTAGGGGGATCATTCATAAGCTATATAAATATCTAACCAATGACCCATATACTTGAAACTAATAATAAAATCAAATTTTTAAAAAAGTCGCCACTGGTATTTTTCACAGAACTGCTACAAATAATCATAAAATGTGTATGGGACCATACTAAAAATTGCCACAGCATTCTTGAGAAAGAACAAAGTTAATTTCCTAGTCCTTGATATCAAACTATACTAGGCTCTCCACCTTCTTAGGATTTCTACAAAATCTCCAAATACCCCAACAATAACTTTTATACACCATTATTTCTCTCCTACAATCTCATCCTTAATTTGGCATTAGAGTACAGTTTCAAAATAATTGTAGCTACCGCATTAATTCCACTGGAGAACCTATGCATGTATCTAACCAGATTCAAGTACATGCTTCTTTGCAACCCAGAAACTTATTGCCATTAATGTGATACTTGGAAGCAAAAGAATTATGCCTAGCATTTAAATTTATGTCAATAATAGTAAAATTGCTGGGTCCTTTGAATAAAGGAGTTGGAAGTGAATGTAAAACTACACATCCTGACTTCACGTTTCAGTGCACATCCAGAGTTATTGATTAGGGGACTGACTCTAGCCAAGCATAATTTGACAGAAATAACAACCTGCTTATTTTCATGCAGACAAAATTTGCACATCTAACTAGACCAAGAAGTAATTAAAACTTTATTGATTTTGAAGTAAATCTGGACTATGTCATTTCATCTGCAGCCTATGAACAGTTTTCAAGACAATTCTTATTTGCATTTGATCAAGAAACTATAAAAATAATTTGTATGCTTTTTTCCACTTGTTGAAATATGTCCATCAGTTCTTTGAAAATCAAAATATAGTAAAATCTTCTTAATTGTTATTGGAGTGATTCCAAGATGTTGGCTGAATGATGTTTTCCTTCATAGTATTTATAAAGAAAGCAAATGAAGAATAAGCTTGAGAACAAGACAAAATTTCAAGCACTTTAGAAATATTCATTCAGAATAAATGTTTTATACCGCTTTGCTAAATCTATACTAGGCTATAGTGATCAAATAGCATGGTACTGGCAGAAAAACAGACTCATAGACCTTTGAAACACAAGAGACCTGAAATAAACCCATGGCTTTATTAATTTTTATAAATTTTTATAAATTAATTTTATAAATTTCTTCTTTAATTTTTTCAAAAGAGGGAAGAATATACAATGAGATAAAGACTGTATTCAATGAGTCGTTTGGGAAAACTAAACAGTTAAATGCAAAAAAATTAAACTGGACCCCCTTCTTATCCCA
The DNA here is from genome assembly GCF_902729225.1 of Pteropus medius. Classification (NCBI taxonomy): domain Eukaryota; kingdom Metazoa; phylum Chordata; class Mammalia; order Chiroptera; family Pteropodidae; genus Pteropus; species Pteropus medius. The sequence continues at coordinate 33,338 of NW_024353592.1, forward strand.
AAAGTAAGAGTAAATTCAAACTTGATGGAAGACTGACATGCAAGACACCCAAACCATAAAACTCTTAAGAAAAAAAACCTAGTCTCTAACTCTCTAACTTTGCTCTTAGTACTATTTGTTTCGGATGTCTCTTCAGCCAAGGGAAAAATACAATAAAAAGATAAATAAATGGAACTGCATCGGGGTAAGCAGTTTTTGCATGGCAAAGGAAACCATCAACAAAACAAAAACACAACCTACTGAATAAGAGACTATACTCACCAATGACACATTTTATCAGAGTTTAATATCCAAAAGGTCTTTTAAAATCTCACACAATTCAACACCAAAGAAATAGACAATCCAAATTTAAAATTGGCCAAAGCCCTAAACAGATATTTCTCCATAGAGAACGTATGGATGGCCAATGCTCACAAAAAAAGGATATTCAACATCTTTAACCATCAGAAACACATCATTAAAATCATAATGAGATACCACCTCACACCTGTCAGAATGGCTGTCATCAAGAAACTAATACATATGGGATCGTGAGGATGTGATGGTAAGAAACTCGTCGTGTACTATTGCTGAGACTGTAACTGGGTGCAGCCACTGTGGAAAACACTATGGAGTTTCCTTGAAGAATTAAAAACAGAATTACAATATGACCTAGCAATTTCACTTTGGGGTTGTTTATTCAATGAAATTCCTAGAAAAGATATCTGCACCTCTATGTACATTACAACATCAATTTACAATAGCCAAGTAATGGAAGCAACCTAAGTGCTCATCAAAAGATAATTAGATAAAAAATGTCACATATATACAATGGAATATTACTCTACCATAAAAAGGGGAATCAAACAAAACAGAAGCAAACAGAGAACAAATTGATGATTGTCGGATGAAAGATTGGGGCTCTTGTTGAAGAAATTAGAAAGCGCATATTGATAGTTACAAAATTGTCATGAGATGTGAAGTATAGCATAAGGAATATAGTCAATAACATTGTATCATGTCAGGTGGGTTCTAGATTCATTGGGGATCACATCATAAATTATATGAAGGTCTAACCACTGCCTGTCCACTTGAAGCTAATATGAAATAACCATGTTGACTGTCAACTGCTATTGCATTGAAAAGGTATGGAAGTTCATAGTTATAAAATAGTCATGGGAAGGCAAGTTACATCATAGGGCATTTCTATGAGCACTTCTCGGGAATTTAGACTCATTCTCTGGCTCATATATGTAACCAATTATACCAACTTTTTAGAATATTTACACTGTTTTTTATTATTAATGTCTCTCTGTATCCTGATAATTCACTTTGATAATTTGATCTTGTATTCTTTATCTGAAATGAAAATAAACATTTCAACTTTTTAAAGTAGTTTTATTCATGACATAACTTACTCCATGTCCTCATTTTTAATCTAATGACATTACAATTCAATTACATTAAAACCTGTATGATTTTACTTTTTAATTATTATTCAAATAATGCTGGTTTTTGCAGGGTACTTCACCAAAACACCAGGAAACACTTAATTTGCTACAGAATCCTTCCTAATTGTTATTGGACAAATAAAATGCACAGGAAATTCCAGTTATCCTCAGAAGTAAAAGTCCCTATATAAAACTGTGACATTTTATATATAATAGATGTTTTTATCATAATTTAGGTTTTTACCATAAATGTTCCCTTAATATTTGTTACAATCTATTATAGCTATCCAGGTGTGGAATGATAGAAACAAGGTTATGTTGTTCAGTAGTGAAATATTTTATCGTATATAGATTAACCTGGACTTGGACTCTTTTGGGGGTAATTTTTAAAACTATTTTAATATATAATTTCTATTCATGTGCAATAGAAATACACATACACATAGAGATATTGCTTGATTTTAACACCTATCTCTAAGAGATGCAAATTATAGAGTTCTTCATATTCTTCTATGGCTCTAGAAGCATCTTTTATGCTAAAGCAATTCCCAAAATACAGTTGTCACGTTTATTATAAAAACTGATTGTCACCTCTCCATCTTAATCCCTTTTCTTTTGTCATCTGTCTTTCCCACTCTTCTATCATCTGGCAACTATTAAAATATTCTCAGCATATCACTTAAATTTTTGTTGTGTTCCCGTTAATTTGTTTTGTTTTGGTATTTTAGACTTCACATATAAATGAAATTATAAGGTATACATGTTCCTCTTTCTGACTTACTTCACTTAGCATTATACCCTCAGTTTCACCCATTGTTCAATTGGGTGGTTTCTTTCGTGGTTGAGTCGCTTGAGCTCTTTAGCTATCTTGCATATCGCCCTCTTATCGGATGTACGTGATACCTCGTCACATTCGTTGGGTTGTCCGTCTTGTCTGTGGGTTGTCTTCTTTGCTGTGCAAATAGCTTTCTTCGTTCTATATAGTCTCATTTGTGTATTTTTTTTCCCCCTTTGGTTTCCCTTGCCCGATTAGATATGTCTGAAAAGAAGTGACTAGCAGTGATACCAGGGCAATTATTGCCTAGGCTGCCTTCTAGAAGTTGTCTTTCTTAACTGTTTTTCTTCAGCTACCATACATTCGGTCCCCTTTATCCCGCTACCTCCAGCCATCTCCCCCACCCCACTAGGAACCAGTCCATGTCTTTGAGACTCTCTTTGTCCTGCTCATTTGGCGCTCTTAGGTTTCTATCCCACCTATATGTGATATCATGTGATTTTTCAACTCTTTCCATCTGGCTTATTTCGCTTAGCATGATTCTGTGAGGTCCATCCATCCGTGTTGTTACAAACGGCAGTATTTCATCTCCTCTTATGTGGCGCCGAGTCATACGGACCTCGGTGTGCAAATAGCCTTTCGAATATGGGGTTTTAAATCTTTGGGCTCAATACACAGTAGAGGGATTGCTGGATCATATGCTGGATGAAGTCTAAGTTTTCTGAGGAACCCCCACGGGGTATTCCATAGTGCCTGTACCAATCTGCAGTCCTGTCAGCGGTGTGCGAGGGTTCCTTCTGCTCTGCATCCTCTCCAACATTTGTCCTGTTGATTGCAGGTCTTCTGAGAGATGTGCGATGGTACATCATTGCTCTTGTTATTTGCAATTTCCCTAATAGCTGCGAACTCGAAGTTCTTTTCATATATTTGTCGGCCAGTCGTATGTCCTCTAGGAAAGTGTCTGTTCGTGTGTTCTGCCCTGTTTTAATTATTAGGTCACTTGTGGGTTTTCTTGTTATTGTCGTCGTTGTTGTTGTTGATGTTGTTGTTGTTGTTGTTTTTATGGAGGTGTATGAAGTCTCTGTATAGTTTGGATTTTAGGCCCCTATCGGAGGTGTTTCTTGCAAATGTATCTTCCCATGCGGATGGTTGTCTCTTTCCCTTGTTGACGATTTCTTTGACTGAGCAGAAGCTTTTGAGTTTGACGTAGTCCCATTCATTTCTTGGAGCTTTTACCGGCCTTGCTTTTGAGGTCAAATTCCTAAAATCCTCTTTAGTTCCAACATCCTTGGAGCTTAGTTCCTATGTTTTTTTCCTAAGCATTTTTTTGTTTCAGGTCTTATATTTCGATTCTGAATCCATTTTGAGTTCATTTTGTTGTGTGACACAACAATCTAGTGTCTTTCTTTTGCGGGTGGCTTTCTAGTTTCCCCGGCACCATTTTTGAAAGAGGCTTCTCTCTCTGCAGGGTCGTTGTGGAACTGTTTCCTTGGTCCAAAATGATTTACCGATAGAAATACGGGTTGCCTTCTGGACTTTCAATTAGTGGTCCACTGTTCCGTGTCTATTTTGCTGCCAATATCATGCCGTTTTAAACACCGTTGCCTTGTAATATGATTTGAAGTTGTGCGGAGGGATGACTCCAGCCTTGGTCTTTTCTCTAAGGATAGCTCAGTGTCTTTTGTGCTGCCACGCAAATCTGGTGATGTCTTGTTCTATTTCTCTCAAAGATGCCGATGATATTTTGATGGGGATTGCATTAACTCTGTATCATGCTTTAGGTAATATGGTCATTTTTACTAAGTTGATTCTTCCGATCCAAGAGCGGACTATCTTTCCATTTCTTTGTATCTTCTTTGATGTCTTTTCATAGGGTCCTATAGTTTTCCATATATAGGTCCTTCACTTGTTCGATTAGTTATTCCCAGGATTTCACTTATTGTTTTTGTTGCGATTGAAGAAGGAATTATTTTCTCCACTTCCTTTTCTGACACTTCAATATTAGTGCACAGGGAAGCTATGGCTCTTTGAATGTTGATTTTGTATCCAGAGATGCTACTGTATTTGCCCATGGCTTCTAGTAGTGTTCTTGGGGGTCTTTAGGGGTTTCTCTACAGAGAAGCATGTCATGGGCAAATAGTGACAGATCGACTTCTTTGTTTCCTGTTTGGATGCCTTGGATATCTTTCTCTTTCTGATTGCACTTGTTAGGTGCTCCAATGTTATCTTGAATAACGGTGGCGATTGTGGCCAGCCTTGCCTTGTTCCTGATCTTAGAGGGAAGATGTTTAGTTTTCCACCATTCAGTACAATGTTGGCGGAGGGTTTGTTATAGACAGCCTATGTCATGTTAAGGCACTTTTGTCCTATACCGATTTTGGTAAGTGTTTCGATCATAAATGGATGCTGTATGTCAGCGAAGGCCTTTTCTGCATCTATTGACATACTCGTCTGATTTTTATGTTTTCATATGGTTATGCTGTGCATGACATTAATCAACTTGCGTAGGTTGGACCATCCCTGCGCCTCTGGGAGGAAGCCCACTTAATCGTGATGTACAATCTTGTTAATATGTTGTTTTATTCGGTCTGCTAGTATCTCCTTTAGGACTTTTGCATTTGTGTTCATGAGAGTTATCAGTCTGCTGTTTTCTTTTGGTCTGTCTGTCTGTCTGTCTGTCTGTTTGCATGTGTTGTGCTTATCATGTTTTCGTGTCAGAGTACTATTGGTCCCATAGGATGTGTTGGCAAGTATTGCCTCCTCTTCGATTTTTTTGGACGAGTTTCAGGAGAATGGGTATTCGATGTACTGGAATGTTTGGTAGAATTCACTGGTGAAGCCATCTGCTACTGAACAGTTACTCTTTGGTCGATTTTGGATGACTTTCCATTTCCATACTGCTGATCGGTTATTTAGATTTTCCAGTTTCTCGGTTCAGTCTAAGAAGGTTGTAGTTTTCGAAATACTGCTCCATTTCTTCTCGGTTCATAAAATGGCATCGTCTCCGTTTTCAACATATTCTTGTTTTCTTTTTCGGTGAGGCAACCTTTGGTTGACCTCAAAGATTGCAAGCACCTTATCAGGTTACAATCTTTTTGTTGGTCAGCTGGTTGGTTGGTTTTTAATTTTACGCCTACAGCACCTGGTCTTCTTAGGTGGTCTCTCATCCAAGTGGTAACCTGGACCGACCCCGCTCAGATTCCGAGTTCCGATGGGATCGGGCTTGTTCGGTGCAGCAGGGCCCTAGACTCAGAGTAGTCTTGCATGCTCCTTTGTCTGTCTGCGGTATCAGTCTTAATCTCTCCTTTTTCTTCTGTGGCGTTATGTGTGTCCTTTCTCTTTGTCTGTTTAGTGAGTCGAGCCAGGGCTTTTTCACTTTTATTAAACTTCTCAGAGAACCCTCTCTTTGTCGCATTCATGTTCCCTGCCTTGTTTCTGTTTTCCATTTCATTTATTTCTGCTCTAATTTTGATTATGTCTTTCCTTCCGCTGCCTTTAGGCTCGATTTGTTCTCTCTTTCATACATTTTTAACCTGAAGCACGAGGTAGTTTATTTGGGCTCATTCCTGTTTTGTGGAGGTAGGCCCGTCAAGATGTGAACTTTCCTTGTATTACCACTTTTGCCAATTCCATAGGTTTTGATATGTTGTACTGTCTCCATCCTTCATTTCTAGATGTTTCTTGGTGTCTCTTTGGATTTCTTCCCGGACCCAGCTACTGTTCGGTAGCCCGTCGCTTCATCGCCAAGGGTCCGTGGTTCTTTCCGCTTTCTTCTTAGAGTTGAGCTCTAGTTTCAAAGCATTACAATCAGACAATATGGTTGGTATGATTTCAACCCTCTTATATTTGTTGGGGCTCTCTCTGTGTCCCAGTATGTGTCTGATCCTGGAGAGGATTCCATGTGCACTAGAGAATGATGGGAAAGCAGCTGTTTGGGGATGGAAGGCTGTGGAAATGTCACTCATGTCCAGTCGGTCTCATCTGTCATGGAACGATGCTATTTCCTTGTTGATTTTCTGCTTGTATAATCTGTCCATATCTGACAGTGGGGTATTTAAGTCCATTCCTACGATGGTATGGGGGTTTCTTTTTTCCTTGCCTTTGAGATTAGTAGGTGTCCTTGGCTTTCGCATCCTCTCCCTCATTGGAAGGGGCTGAACTTAGACTGCAACCAAGCCTCTTCCAACAGGCTCCAGAACCAACACACCTGACTGACAGCCTGGTTCGGACCACAGCAGAGCAACACTCAACCACCTCCACAAATAACACATCCTAAGAGCGCACATGGAAGCCAGCAGGGTCCTGCTAAAGCAAACCCTCCACAAGGTCAGCGCATGCTCAACAGCTCCTCTTCCGTGGTCACCGCCAGTTCTTCCCACCAGTGAGCCTGAGGCTCGGTCCCTCCCATCCATGAGCAAAGAGCAAGCAAGACTCAGCAACGACAGGACAGCACACACACCCATACACGGTGGGTGCTCCTGGAGCTCCCAGCTCAGATGCTCAGAAAAGTATAACAGTAAGATTGGGGATGAGTTGACAATTAGGCTGAGGCTTCAACTCGGCTGTAGGGTTACAGGTTCCTTTGACTCCAAGGTTTGCCTCAAACTTCGAGGGAATGTTACAGTGATTGTTCCTTCAAGGGCTAAGGTTGGTGTTTGCTGGTAGGTTATGTGTTACGATTACGGTTATACGGTTAGAGTCACACCACAGTTTACAATTAGGATTAAGGGCAGAATTAGGCTTTGAGTTAACTTTGAGACTAGGGGTTTAGTTTAAATCATGATTAAGGTCTGTATTAGGGGTAGCATAAGGGCTCAGTTTAGGTCTAGGGTAAGGGTTAGTTTTTGAATTGGGGTTAGGTTTGCGTTTCAATGTTGAGTTACAGTTAGAGTTTGCGTTACGTTTAGAGAGGCTTCGAATAGCCGTTCGATCTATGGTATGATTCAGGGTCGAGTTATGGCTTGAGTGAGCATTGACTTTAGGGGTTAGGTTAATTTAGGATGAGGTTTAATGTTAGTATAAGGTCCAGGTTAGGGTTGGATTTAGGTTGACACTGCTGGTTTCGGGCACTTTTGGAGATATGCATACGTGTAAGGTATTCATATCTGGTAGAGTGACTGCCAGGGTTTCGAGGAGCTTTGAGGTTAGGATACGAATTTAAAGTAGGATGAGGTTCAGCCTTTTGGGATGAGCTATGGCTATATCCAGGTCACTTGCACGGGTTCGAGTTAGTGTTCTGGTTACGGTAGAGTTTAGAGGTAGGTTCAGATTTCGGTTTCGGTTTTCACATAGCTTTAATGTTAAAACATGGGTTTAAATCAGGCTAGAATTAGGTTTAGGATTGGATGTCTAATTAGGGTTAGCGTTAGATTTGGATTGCACATTAACTGTTTATCAGAAATTAGAATAGGTGTTTAGCTTTTTTTTGGTCCAAAATTATTTACCGATAGAAAACGGGTTTCCTTTTGCACTCTCAATTACTGGTCCACTGTTCTTTTTCTATATTGCTTCCAATACCATGCCAGTTTAAACACTGTTGCCTTGTAAAATGATTTGAAGTTGTGTGGAAAGCCCAACCGAAGGCCTTTTCTACCGTGGTGCAGACTATATGTTAGAATTAGCACTTAAGGCAGTTTTTCTCCTCATAGAGATGAAACTTCAGTACCCTTCCCCATATACAAATATCTTTTAAGTCATGTTAAGAAGAGAAAAAAAAAAACTACAATCCCCAAAATGGTACCACACATGCTATTACAAGCCTGAAACCTCGATTTCGGACCTGTTCTAATTAGTTTCTACCTTCCAGAAACTTAATTTCTACAATCTGGTATGAAATGTTCCAGTCAGTACCAATGAGGTGCTCTGAGGGCCCACTCCATCTCAACCCCATTAAAAAGAGAGACAATCTACACAATAAAAACCCTCCCTGCCCATGAGAAAAGCTGTCCCATCCCAAGAATAATCTTCACCTTTTCCATGTTAAGAGCTCCCTTGCTCCACCTTTCTTCATATAAAAACCATCTATTTTGTACAATGCTTCAGAGCACCCTTGTTATTCATTAGTAGGTGGATTGCTGCTGATTCATGAGTAAAGCCAATGATATTTTCAGTTTTACTCAGTAGAAAATTCCTCTGCTGTCATGAAGAAACTCCATTTCTGGTGACTTAAGCTTGCCTCAGTTTGCCTTATTATCTAGGTTGACAGATTATAGCAGGGTCCCCAACCATCGGTTCATAGACTGATACTTGTCCATGGCCAGTTAAGAAAAGGGACAAACAATAGGAAGTGGGCAGAGGGCAAGCCAGCGAAACTTCTGTATTTTCAGCTGATCCCCAGCAGTAGAATCACTGCTTCAGCTTCACCTCACATCATCAGGCATTAGATTCTCATAGGAGTACCAAACTGGTGCCAAAAATTTAGGGGACTGCTGGGCTGTAAGACTGTCACTCCTGCTGCTCTGCCTATGTCATGAATTGCATCTCTCTCACTGCTCCACAGATCATAAAGTGAAAATAAGTCTTTCCTCAAGCACACATCAAGTATTCACTCTTGATTTATTTCACTTGGCATTCGCCCAGTTTGAATACAGGAAGTCACATTACACAATATATTCCAACCCTACTCCCTCCAACCCTGGCTCCCTTCCATCTTTAGTCAATCTGCCATCCTTTGACATCTAGTGATACAGTTATTTCTGAGGGGATTCCCCACTGCAGCCTATTTTACAAAAATATGCAAAGCACAATCTTAGGACAGAGACCATGACGCTCTAGCTGAAAATGACACCTTTGTCCCACCTCACTCAGGAGACAAACCCTGGTGTCTTAGCTGGATCATGAGCTCTATATTCCAGGCTGCTAGGCATCCCTCCAATCTCCTTCCTTACCCTTCATGCTGAGATGTGAATGGTCCTCAACCAGTCCTCAAACAGAACACCTCTTTCCAAATCTACCAGTATGCTTTGCCCACAGGTGTCTGTTAATGTTCTCATTTGAGAGAGCCCTCCTTGAGGGCCACATGCCCTCCCTTCACACTTGCTTCAGGACACTGTCTGATTGATGACATGCATGTGGGTGCACCTTTCCTTTCCTCCTTCACCCTGAAGTACTCAAGAGTAATGATTCTGATCATCATGTTCAATCTCCATTCCCAGCTCTGCGAACTCTGTGTGGCACAGAGCAGGAACTCACATGACAACTAACTGAAATAATAGTCAATGAATGCATATTTAACACACATATTTCATTTAGAAACATAATGGAAAATAAGAAGAAACAGCATAAATTTCCAGAAAAAACAATGTCTGGTGACAGAGCTGGTAAGTGCTTCAAAATTTATTTTTGTTCTTTTTTTTTCTTTTTTGCTTCTAAGCCTTTTCACATTATGTGCTGTCATATACTTTCTACATGAAGTATTAAAAAATTGGGACAAAAATAAAAATAATAAAATTTGCTCCTAAGAGTTGAAGGCAAAGGAAATAAATCCTTAATTTCTGAAGCATCTCATATAAAATTTTATTAACTTTAAATTGGATTTTATTCAACTGAAGAGTTGGACCATGAAAACTTCCAGGGAGAATTCTCCATTGAAGAAGAAGAGTGGAGCTCACCGATCCCTGGCATAAGCTGTCTCTCCCACTTGCTGCCCAACTTGATACCCAGCTACTGGCCATACTTGTCCTTATACTGCACCAGCAGTTTACACCCTTGGCTTAATGTCCTGGAGTTTCAGTAGAAAATCTGCCTATGATCCTGAAAGGCCAACAAGTTCTGCTCTTCATCTCAGGCACAATTCACATACCTGGGTTGATGTAGGTGGAAGGAAAGAAAACCACAGGTGATATGTTCCTTCCCATCAGATCCATGTTCAGCTCCTCACCTGATGTCTACAGCCTTCCTTTTCTGATGTCGTCCACTCCCCACAATGCTCCTGGGGAACCTTCTATCCATACCTATACCTCTTTCTCAATGTCCTGTGAACTCCCATCTCCAAGTACTGTGCACAGTGCGCATCCTGCCTAGAAAACTTCATAATAACACAGAACGATCACAATGCATTCTCATTCTCCAACCCCTGATAAATTAGAATGGGGCAGGGCCAGGAGGCAAAGAGACACACAAATACCTTGAACCTCTTTCCACTACAGGCTTCAGAACCCAGTTCGAGTTAGAATAAGGCAAGGGTGCTTTGCTACCCTCAAAAGTTGAAGGTCTTTTGTCATAAAATAGGAAAATTATAGTTAAGTGTTTCTAAAATCATTTGTGTCACATCTGACTGCAATAAGTCTTCCATAAGGATATGGGTTTTGGGCTCTGGGTGACATAATAAATTCCATTGCCTAACTGGAATGTAGTAAGTGCATAAGTTAAAATATAAATCCATGGTGCCCAGTGAGGCAAGCCTCTTCAAGGACTTTTCCATTGTTCAAATTTATCTAACATAGAGATTTATGTTTTTAGGACATATACCATATTTTATATCCTTTTTGCCCAAAATGTCCCTTGATTGGAAAGAGGGAAAAAAAGATGAACGGAGGGCTGAGGGGACCACTGAAAGAGGCACGGTGAGAAGGAATGACTGAGGACTTGTCAGGGAGGAGTGTCCTCTGGGACCCATACACTTACTGGCCTTACTACATCCAGCTGGCCTAGACTCATCCTTCTCATCAACATATTAATAGCAATTTCTCACTTTCATGATCTGGGGATGAGGAAAAGAAGTGAAAGATATTTTTTGGTGGGGAAGTGGCAGTCAGAAGAAATATTTAACTCTATTGTTATCAAGCACTTCAGCCTACAAGGGTTCCACTGTCAACTGTACCCATGTGATGTGCTTCTTACTCATCGTCTACACATCTGAGTCAGTTTGCCACTCAATCAAGAGTCCACAGGCAGGAACCACTCCTGTGTGTGTGTCCCATGGAGCTCCCACTCAACCCCTGATCTTTAAACAGGAGCAACATGTCCATGCAGAGACTACTCTGTGTACAGACATACCATGTTATTCCCATCCACATCTCATCCTGCAGGAGTTGAGGGCCCACCCATCCACTGAGGGGAAGTAAGAAGTCCAAAGACAAGGCAATGGGTTGCTCATTCTCACAAGTCAGAAATATCTGCTGTTGGCTACCTCTTCATCCTGTGAGACCTGGCCATCCTAGAGTCCAAAGAGCAAGCCCAGCATGAGATCAGATGCCTTGTTCCACGCCGAACCCAGACTTGGGGATGCCTGATGGTCCGATTCTTAGGCCAGGATCCAGAGAGAGGGCTGAGTGGTTAGAATGGCCCATGTTTACCCCAAGTCCTTCAAAAATGAGTGGAGAAGACCCATGGGAGGCACAGCTGTTGATGACGAAGTCTTGACACTTCTCACAATCTGGAGGCGAGCATAACAGGGATTAGGAAAGGTGTTGTCCATGTCACTTCACATGAGAGCTTCATGCAGAGCCCAGGCATTCATGTTGTTGAACCACAATCCTGTATACCCCAGGTAATGGGAGGAAGGAAATGATTAGGGACAAATGACCAGATGAAAATATAGTATCAAGACCTAACAGCCTTCCTGTGAGGTTCACTTATACAGGTAGCTGTCATCCTGGGGCTCGCTTAACTCTTGGTACTCATGGCCCATCCTTTCTCAGAGGTTATATATCTTTACTTCAGTCCCCTTTCTCCTGAGTTCTATGTTGAAGGGTAAGTGAGTGAGGTTGGTGGGGTCTGGAGTACTAGTCCTTGTTCTGTCAGAAAATATGTAATCTCCTCCTATCAAACTATCACCTTCCTTTTTGTATATCTTTATTTTCCCCCCTTAACTATTGGTCAAGAGAGACTCCGCACTGAACACCAATGGCTGATTCAATATTAATTTTTAACTCTTCCCATTATCAGCATTAATTTTCCAAACTTTCTATTTATAAAATTGTTCATATATGTATTCACTTATTCAGAAAATATTTGTTGAGGGCACATTATGTGTTAGGCATTGGACCAAGACATGGGCATACAACACCAAGAAAACATGGTCCCTGTTATTATCACACACAGATTTCTTGGACAATTTGTGCATGCCAATTCTTTTCAATTTAATTTAATGCTTTCAAACAATAGATGAACTTGATTGCCTTATCTTCACTTTACAGATTAGCATTTAGAAACTCAGAGAATTTATAAGATTTCCCCAAAGCCCCAGTGCTAACTTCAGATCTCAGCCTAGTCCAGTTTAAACTCAGGCCTAGCCACAGTCCACCCCCATATACCCAGGCCATACTATCAGCCTTTCCAGAAAACTTAGAGCAATTAAAGTTCCCAAATTATTTTCTCTTAACCATTGTTCATCTAGAGTGTTGTCCAGGGGCACCTGCTTCTCCAGGAGAGGGCAGTGGTTTTTGAGCCTGTTCAAAGCCACAGCCTTCAGCAAATGTACTGTTCTTTACAAACTGGGTTTATTACTTAATTGTGCCGTGAACACTGCCTTTAAAATGAGTGGCACATATTAAAAGATAGCATGTAGTTCTTTAATACATTAAAGATTATGATGTGTTTTCACATGCACAATTTTAATTAGTTCTTCAACATCACTTGGAAGTACCTGGTGAGTATGAAGATTATAGTGAAAAGAAAGGGTCTATGTGAATAGTGAATCCAAGACTATAACCTGTGCCCTAAGGCTCTTTCCTTTCGAATTCTCCATAAAAGTAAGAGTGAGGGACATGGAAATAGAACAAATAAATAGGTGGCAGAAATATATCTAGACAATAAAGAAAATTATGCTAAATTTGCATATTGCTATATCTTGGAAAGAATATTTGTAATTCAAAGAGCTAGTTCCCATAATAACGTCATAGCACAGCTAGATCTCTTTAGTTTCCCAGTCCATAACATACTAAATCTATATCATTGTCATAGTGAACAGGACATGTCATAATGTTCACCCAAGTGTTCTGTGAGCTGTTGAACTGAGAACAAATGTAAGATTACAGTCCTGCTATACATTTATCCCCTCAGCCATCCATATCTTACTCACACATATTATCTTCAGCATTTATCGATCCTCTTACTTCTAATTTAATTTATACATGTGAAATCACTCATTCTGAAAACATTCAGGAGGCCCTCAGAGTCCCTGAAGTGGGCCTGGTACTTATGAGAAAGATCAGGTGTGAATCACCCTCTCAAAGAGCTCTTAGTGCAGGGTAGACTGGCTAAACAAATGATTCCAATCACGTAGGAGTTGCCCAACTGGAGCTCTGTGAAAGAAGTTCTTACTCCCTCCTACAGGTAAGAGCACTTGTAATCAGTTCCAGAGACATGGGTTCCTAGTACATGACTAATGTGAAGTCCTTAAGTCTTTAATCATCTGTTGTGTCTCAATAATCAACCCTGCAGACCTTCGAGGATGGGAGATGCTTCCTTTTCTTAAAATGCACTCATACAGACATAGAATAGAAAAATCTTCTAGAGCATGTGGCCAAACAATCTTCACCAAGGGTGCAAAGACTATAAATTGGGAAAGGATAATATCTTCAACAAGAGGTGCTGGGGAAACAGAATATCCAATGCAAAAGAATGAAGAGGAATCCCTTATCTTACAGCACATACAAAAGTCAATTCAAAATAGACTAAAAACCTGTAAGCCTTGAAACTATAAAACTATTAGAGGAAAACAAGGGGAAAAGCTTCAAACAGAAAATGCTTTCTTGGATATGACACCAAAAGCACAAAAATCAAAAGCAAAAATAGACATGGAATTATGTGAAACTTACAAACTTCTGTGTAGCAAAGGAAAAAGCAACAGAATGAATGGTAACCTATGGAATTAAAGAAAATATTTGTAAAACATATATTTGGTAAGAGGTCAATATCCAGAAAATATAAAAAACTGCGACAACTCAGTGATAAAAAGACAAATTATCTGATTAAAAACTTGGTGCTATTGACCAAATTATGTTTTTCCAATTAATACAATGACTCTCCTACTTCCAATGTGAACATATGTAGAGATGAGTCCTTTGGCAGGTAATTAGGGTTAGATGAGTTTATAAAAATGGGGCTTTCGTGATGATGTTAGTGCCCTTATTAAGAGAGAGATGTCTCTCTTTATTTCTCTCCAGAAACATGCACAGACAAAAAGGCTGTGTGAGCTCACAGCAAAATGGAGACTGCCCATAAGCCAGGACAAGAATTTATCCAGATGATACCCTGATCTTAGACTTGCAAGCTCTAGAACTGTGAGAATACAAATCAGGGGGTTAAGATGCTCAGTCTGTGGCATTTTGTTATGGCAGCCTGAGCTAATACAGAAGGGAAAGGATTTGAATAGATATTGCTCCAATGAAGATATACTAATGGCCAAGAAGTATATGAAAAGATGATCACTAATCAATTATGAGAGAAATGCAAGGTAGAGCCATAATGAGATATCATCTGTTACCCACTAGGATGGCCACAAAACCAACCAACCAACCAAACAAACAGACAGACAGACAGACAGACAGACAGACAGACAGATAGACAGACAATAACAAGCTTTGGCTTGAATGTGGAGAAACTGGAACCCTTACACACTCTTGGTAGAAATGTAAAATTGTTCAACCACTACAGAAAATGCTATAAACGTTCCTCAAAATATTATAAATAGAAATACCAAATGATCCAGCTAGATAAATTTGGGCAATATATCCAAAAATAATTTAAAACAGAATCTTGAATAAATGTTTGCACACTCGTAGTCACTGCAGCATTATTCACATCAGCCAAGATGTAAAAACAACCTAAATGTCCACTGTTGGATAAATTAAGATTGAAAATGTGGTGTATGCATATAATGGAATAGTATTCAGCCTTAACAGAGAAGGAAACCCTGTCTTATGCTACAACATGGATGAACCTTGAAGACCTTATGCTAAGCAAAATAAACTAATCACCAAAAAGACAAATACTGCAGGACTTCACTTATGGAAAGTACTTAAGGAATGAAATTTATGGAAACAGAGTAGAATGACATTTGCCAGGGGCTGGAAGAAAGAGAAAATGGAGAGTCATTGCTCAATGGTTAGAGTTTCAGTCATGCAAAATGACAAAGTTCTAGGGGTCTATTGTACCACAATGGGCATATAGTTAACAATACTGTACTGTATACTTAAAGATTAGAAGAGGATAAGTTTATGATATCTTTTTTTTAACACAAGAATGAATTAATAAATATATGGGTTGTAGGTTTTAACTGAGTTCAGATAAGATGTGTACATGTACAATAAACACTCTATTCATGTTGAAAACTTTGTGGACAACCACACTCTGTGTTTTCAGATCTCTTACACTAGTTTTTGTTGAATTATGAGGAATCATAGATCCATGGATGGGAACATCACAGACCTAGTCCAAGTTGCTCTCTCCAGTTTAGGCAGATTGACTTTCTTCTAAACTCTCCTGAGAGCAGAAGAGAAAGTGAGCTTCTCACTTCTATTTTATGACTGCTCTCAGATTATATATGTGGTGCTGTCCTCTGTCTGTGACATGTGGGACACACCAAGGAGACCAAACAGCTGTCTGAAAACCCCTCCCAGAATCAACACAAAGAATCAGATTTATTCAGGGGTAATAAGATCATGAGGTATGATAAAATATGCACAAATAAATTACGTATCTTTACATAATATTTTCATTATTTCTTCTCCTAAGACATTTATTCTAATAACAACTACTATGAGATTAGTGTTAGAAAGCTTTCTTTACTTGCCATTTAATTCACCATGTTTATCAAAAACTAATCTTCCATTAAAAATGATGAATTTTACACAAATAGAAAAGAATGGAGAATTTTACTGAAAAACCTATACCTCCACCACCATGCAGTCTGATCTCAACATCTGCTACAGCAACTTTGAATCTTTTTATTTCTATTTCAAAATTCAAAAACAAACAAAGAAAAGCCTAACCAAGATGCAACCAAGTCATCTGCCAGATCTCCCTCCGTCTCTACTGATAACTATTCTGAATTTGTTCTCATTCACTCTCAGATTTTTATACACTTACTGCTAATGTGTGTGAATATATGTATTTGTAATATACATATATAATTATTTTAAACATTGAAAAATGTTATAGGAATAGCTCCTTAGTGTATAACATACTGTTTTGCATCTTGCTTGATTGCTAAATAAGCAAACAGTGTTTCCTTGTTAACTGCAGAGATGCAACTCAAATTTAAACTCATCTAAGTTTCAGGACGGCACCTTTAAGTCCTCCTGGCCCCTCTCCTTGCTGCCTTGGAGTACATTCTTTGTCAGATTGTCAGTGTCATCCACCTGGGGTTTGATGCCCTGCCTGTGGTGACATAGGAAAGCTGGTCAAGGGGCTCTGAGATATGGAAAGAAACAAAATCAGAATATTGAAAAAGGAAAAGCTTGAAGGAGAAACAAAGCACTACAAAGCCAGGCCAACTCACTCTGATGGTCTGGGAGAGCTCTGCATTGTTAGCGCCAGCCCTGCGCTGACGCAAAAGACCAAAATTACCCTCCAGATTGTCTCCACACAGAAGGAAACTGTAGGCAGATGGAACTACCTAAGAAGGAGCCAAACTATAAAGGTGTTTCATGTTTCCCAGGCTCATCAGCACCCAGTACCTCCTGTTACTTGTAGCTTGTAGTGCATCATAGCTCCTTTTAACATTCCTGTAATAGATTTTCTTTCAGTCTGCCATGTCTGTCTATTCTTCTTGGAGAAGTATATGGAAATGTCTTTGAAAAGATCTTTGGCCTACCGAAAATAACAGTCTCCATCAATAACTCCCTAACACAAGTCAGAACTTTGAGCTGGATCTTCTCCTCCACCTGTGTGCAAGGTATCAAATGAAACCTCTGGGTGATCTCTTTGAAACAAAGATGAAGATCTTCTCTCCCTCCTGATACACTCTTGATACATGAGCAAACATTGAGCATTTTCCTAGGTCTCCCCTGAGACACGTGCTATTGCTAGGTCCTGTTCTACCCCCAAACCCCAGACAGGACTAAGTATCCCATTCTGTGTACATACACAAAGAGAGTCACCCACCAGTGCAGGCTAGGAATCTCCAGTCCTCTGGCAACCAGTTCCTAGTCAGCAGGCCCCTTGCACCGTCAGAATCCACTTACAGGCTGGCTAAATTCCCTCAACTCTTACCTGGGGCTTATGTCTTAACTGACTTTTGTTTTTCACAAGGACCAGCCAGGATTCATGTGGCCAGGACGGCAAAGGTCCCCTGTCTCTCAGCCCCGAGGCCAAGATGCTTGAGGAAGGAGAAGGTTCTGAGAGGGGTCGACACTGCAGAAACTACCCAGAGCCTGGTCTGTCTTCTACATTTGGGAAGATGTTCAGAAGAGGGACATGTGGTAACTCTACAAGGATCTACAGATGTGGGGGAAAGTCTGCAGATGGGAATGACAGGCCAGCTGGACAAAAGCTGGGTTGTGTTTCTTGAGCTCCCCTGTAGCTCACCCCCGCTCAGGAAAGGGGGCAAAGGCATGTGGAGGGACGTGGCCATGGGTAGTTGGGGAGAGCCCTGAGGTGCGGGGACACAGAAGGCTCAAGGAGACTTAGAGGCTCCTGCTGCTGGGAATGGGGTCAGGCTGACCATCCAGATGCCCTTGCAGAGATTGGAAATGCATATTTCTCACAGAAGGTAGTGGGCATTCACCTAGGGATGCTGGAAAACTCTGGGCACAAAGCATTAAATCAGGCTCAGTCTTTACAGGGCAAGGGTCGCTGAGTCCGATATGATTTCGAGTCCTTCATGCTGGTGGTATTTGTAGTCTCTTGGGACAAGATTTGGGATCTATAGGAAGAAGCCATTGAGAATGTTTAGGTTGAGAGTTTGGGATTTTCCAAGCTGAAGAAGTGTGAGGGCTCTCATTAAGAGGCTCTAGGTTCTTGGACACTGAGTTATTAAGTGGGAGCCTTTGAAGCAGAAGGGAATAAATTTCCAGAAAGAGGATATTTAGGACGTCTGACACTGGGAAATTCAGTCTTCTGATGGGTGCTATATTTAAGGTTTCCCAAGATGAGGGGTTTGGGAATGCCTGAGGCTGAGGAGAATTGTGGTTTTCAGGGTATTTGTGGGAGTCTAAACAGGACGATGAGATTTGAGGTCCTCCCAGGTTAGAGGATTTGAGCTCCCTCAAGGAGACAGGATTTGGTGTCCCTCGAGACTGAAGAGATTTAGAGCCTCTCAGGGTGAGAGGCATTAGGCTCCCTCAGGCTGGAATTTGAAGATCTTGGGCAAAGGGTTTACGAGAGTTTCTCATGGCAAAGCACCCCACACAGTCATTTTCCTGTCAATCTCCCCGCTCATCTGTGGATGCTGTAAGTGGACGCCGGACAGGCGCGGTGGCCAAGCTCCAGCGTGCTTGTCTCTCTCAGCAGTCTGAAGCGATGTACCCAATTGTATAGTCACGTCATCGCCAACAGCCAATCCGTGCTGCGATCCCAAGGTCCTACCCGCCAATTGCAGGTCTATAGAGGCAAAAGGGGCGGGATACGGGGGCAGGGCCTACCTGTCGGTCACCGGCAGTACCCAGTCCTGGGCTGAGGGTGTGGCCGGCAAGCGGGTCTCCACAGCCGCTGTGGAAGGCCCCGCCCCAGCACTTGGGAATGGCTGCTCTGGGTCCCGTGATTGTGCGTCATGAAGCCTTCCGCGACCTCCAATGGCCTCGCGTGTGTAGTTTCTTGACCTCGAGCATGCCTTGGTGAAGGATACACCAGGCAGGTTCTGGCGCCCACACCCAGGTGGAGCTTTGGAGCCTCGAGCTCGCGGCAGATATTTAGGGTGGACGTGGCCATCCTGGCCTCACAGATTCTTTGTTCCACTGGCCCTCAGGCAGGATCCCGAATTTTATCCTAAGCCCATTTTTGTCCTTCCTTATGATATCCAGCAACAAATTTATAACCTGTTAGTGTGTGGTGCATACCACATTCCTTTCTGGGGAAGACTGGGTCACTCAGCAAATTCTGTTGACACAATGAAGTCCATATGTGTCAAAGGTTCAAACACAACGAGTAAAATAATGTGTATTAGAAAACCCCCCTGGGGGGGATTTTAAATGTAAATGAAGTGGCATTA
Source organism: Pteropus medius (assembly GCF_902729225.1). NCBI lineage: Eukaryota > Metazoa > Chordata > Mammalia > Chiroptera > Pteropodidae > Pteropus > Pteropus medius. The sequence continues at coordinate 52,638 of NW_024353592.1, forward strand.
TAAATAATAGATATGTTTAAGACAGGTGGGTCTAAAAAGGCTTCAGAAGTAAGAAGATGTACTTAAAACTAAACAAAAACGAAAACCTGAAAACAATTCAATTGTTCAATTGCATAAAAATAAGGCATCCAATACAAAGACAAGGGGTCAGCTTAACACCTACTGGCTTTCACAAGAGGAAACAAGAAGAGTATTTCTGGCCCTTACCTAGTTTCGAACACAGAAGTAGAACATGATTTTCACGTGTTGACTAACTGTAGCTGTTTTATAATTACTGTGAAATTGAATAAGGGAAAACCTCATTCAAGTGAATTTGGGGGCCAGGACGGGGCGCTCTCACATGGTACCACTCGATGTCAATTATACACCCCACAAAAGACTCCTCTGAGGGAAACAAAGACTAATGATAGGCCCCCAACATGAAAGACCGACAGTGTGTCTCCTACAAGAAACTGACGCCCAGCAACCCAGCCACCGAGAAACCTGAACTCACTGTGAACCATGCTGATCTCATTCATTCCTCCAATGGACTTGCATTCAAAACAACCCCTCCCGACATCCTCCATTTCCTCTGCAAAATAACATTCCTCTCCTTCATCTGTGGAACTTGCCTATGACTTTTGATATGGCCTGCTTTTTTCAAATTGTAAGTGTTTGCTGTTCTTGAGTAAACCCACATTTTGCTGGTAAAACAATTGTTTTATTTTTTACTGCAAAGAATTTTATTTTACATATCCTTAGCCATGACTTTTTATCCTTAGTTATTAGATAAATGCTGCCTCTTGTCATTATTGGTGGCTTGATCCTTTTATGTCCACAATTCACTTCTGTATTTGTAGAATTAACATAATTTATATATGTACATCCATCAGTGAAAGCTAGAGATGTAGTCTAGAATAATATCTGATGTTTTGCTTATAGCAATGTAGAAGAGATGTTTTTAATCACTTTCATTTGAGTCACCTTATGTAAAAAATCAGTAATTTAGATGTTATGTCACTAAATGAGATTTTCCAATGTACTCGTAGACAGTTACAGACAATAAGATTTTCAGAAACAACTTCCATGTCCACATCCATACCATTATCTTGCCCAGCTTTTTTCCTTTGAATGCAAAAGGGGCCCGATGACAGGAATGTTGTTCTTCACATCTTTCATGTCTCAGATTTTCTGTAGGTCTTCATTTTTCTTCAACTTCTTATTATAAATTTAACTTGGCATCTGTTTGATCTCTTTGATTCTCTTCATTGCATCAACAATCCCCTGCCACCCCACCATAGCTCTTGTTGGTATTTGACAGGTTCATTGCCATGTTTTTCAAACACAAATAAATTATCCACTGTAGGCTCTTCACCAGTGGCTTTTCTAAATCCTTTAGTGCACCTGATCTTGAAAGAATTGTGCTTTGTTTTACAGTTTTTATGCACTTTATTTCATGGAATCTGAACACACTGCAGTGGCCACAGTATTTGGGCCTCGAACAGAAATAATACTTCTTTAAACACATGTTGAACTGCCAAGAAACCTACCACCCAAACACAGACCTTGAAAGAAAATGACATAGCCTTGTCACAGCTGTTTTATTTTTAAGGTGAATATTATTTGTCGGCACACATAGGTATCCAGAGGAGACCCTGGACATCTATGAGATACTTGAGCATGCAGGTGTAATACACACGGAGTCCTTTGAGCTGGCCATTCTTCGCTAATCCTGGAGTTTGAGGGTTGGTCTTTCTCCTGGATCAGAGCTTCTGCTCTTTTGTGTTTGAAACTCTCCAGAATCTATGAAGATCTATTTTAAGGCTCCCTGCTTTTCTGATTAAAGGGCTTATTGCTTGCAAGTACTAGGTTGATACTTTCACCTAACTTGAAATTGGGTGAGTATTTTTGGAACTGTGCTAGACTTTGGCCCAATTCTTTTTGGAACCAGGCTGTTTTGAGTGAAAATTAAATGCCCAACTATTGACCCCAGAAAAGGAAAACCAATATGGAAATGTAGTAACTGTTGGTTCAATAAAAGTAGGCAACTGTTGTTTGGGCCAAATAGCAAACTGATCTTATGAGAAATTCTGAGATTCCCATTCCTTACACTGTATATGCATTAATCCTTTCAGCCACTGACAAAATGGAAGAATCTATGAACCTATATTGGTGGGAGGAGATATTAACAAAACTGCAAAAGTGCCTGCCTCACTAGTTCAACTTTTCCCAAGGATAATCCAAGAACCCTATTGACACTGCTCCTGAACATTTTAGATTGCCTAGTGGATCATTTGAGGTTTGGTGAAGAAATTTCATACAGTGTCCCCCACAACCTAACCTTGTGTCATGGATATAAATATTTTATTCATGTTCTATATATTTTCTCATTTACTGAGAAATCTATTTTCTCTTACTGACCAAAGCATTCTCACAGAAGATTGGGGAACTCCTGTTAACTCTACAGTGACAGAGAAAACTATTCTACTGGTCAGGTGCTACAACAAACCTGTGCTATTTGACCAGTTCTACATCATTTTCACTGTGCCCACCACCCTCAATCTCCAGGTTTTGTTGAACCACTAATGGCATCAATAAGAGTCAACAGGCAAAATTTGTAGATACTCTTCACATATCTTGTCCAAAAGCATTGTGAACCTCAGATTGATACCATTTGGAACTCACTAGCTTTCACTTTTCAAGATACTTACAGAACACCGTATGCATTTGGCTCCTGCTTCTGTGAAGTCACAGTTGATTAAGGGAGCCATACTTCAATATTGTAAGGTCTTAATAGCTCTACTGAATAACATCATGTTATAGTAGAACAATCTCTTCACAGTGCAATCCAGGGAAATAAAAAGCTGAAAATCCAAATCTACCATCTGGAGATTTGATTTACTAGAAAAGACATCTTGAAAAAGTATTTCCACCAACCTCACTGGAAGGGCTCTTATAGATACTGTTGACTCAACCCTGTGCTGCTAAGCTCCAGCGACCAGATCCTTAGTCATTCCTAAAGAAGGTACCAAAACCTGACAGCAACTTCACACAACCTGATGATCAAAAACTAAAGCTAAAAAAAAAAATTAAAGCAAGTGACCATGGAAGGAGACCGCTTTCCCCAGATGACCAGATCAGGGCTGTACAACTTTTTTTTCATTTACCATTAATTCTTATTTCATTTTTCTCTTTTACGTGGAAAGAATGTGCCCTCGTTACATTTTCTAATCTACTGTGAAAGCAGTGGGTGCTCTTCTTAGTATGAATCTGTCATCAAGAACTGCAAGATAATAATGGTCTTTGTTTCATTATCTATAGATTTGAGCTTCTGGCTCAAATTCATCATATACACAAGATTGTTGTGTTGTTCTAATTCCATTCTAAATTCTTCTTATTAGCTTTGTACCTGTTGCCTGTTTACCCTGGACACAAGCTGTTCCCATGTTTGCACCTTCTCTCTGATGTGTTAGAGGACACTAAGAAGAGATCCTTCCTGACTTCAGGAAACAAGAAGCGGCTGGAACTGGAATACGGGAACATTTGGACATGCTTTCAGAGAAAGATAACTATCAAAATGAGGAAGGATAAAGACTAACTGGAACTTTAAGCAAACAGAATAGTCAAAGGGGTCTATAGGTGGAGCTAAGGTTTATGGAAGTCCTCACAGGCCACAGAATCTTGAGAAGCCTACACGAGAAGATCCTGAAGGAACAACTCCATGTTATAGTAAAACTCTATGGTTCTAACTTCCTCTTCTATCACCTTCCGTTCCCTTCTCTACGCACCCCGCCATCTTGGCACACAGTCCAGAGTGTGCAAGCGGCTTGCCATGTCTGCATGCTCTGGGTTGCAATCCTTTCTTTTTCTCCAGTAAATATTTTTGGTGGCAAAATACCTAGTCAATATTATTTTTCAGTTGTTGTGGGTAATTTACTTACCTAAAGATTGGGCTGCAGTGAACAGACAGTCCACTAGTTTGTACATGTTATTCTGCCCTAAAGATTCTTGCTACTGTACAGCTTATGAAATATAACTCAGGTATTATAGATGGACTGGAACACAGTAGTGTCAAGAGCCATACTTTCTGGTGATTGATACTGTCATCAGTCTGGTGTTCATCTTGCTTGTCATTCTGGCCATTATTGACAAAAGCATTTATGATTACATTTTAAAGAACTCAGATCATCATTAACTAGAAGGCTCTAATATGCTTACTAAGAGCAGTGACATCGGTCAAAGGTTACAGTGTGGAAGGACACAGAGAAGGAGATGGTTTCTGTTCACATCTACCCCTATATAACAGCAAGTTTTATAAATCCTTTCAGTTGTCTATGAGTTATTCACACTGCCAATCTTGCCAAGGCTTCTTATCTATCACAAAGCAGATTTCTCTGGCTTGGGTCAGTAAGAGCAAAATTTCTTAACTCAAAACAGTACCCTCTCAGAGATCAGGCAAAAGGAGGAATTCAGCTTCTGGTGGAGACTTTTTTGAAACTCTAACTTATTTGATTCTGACTCTCACCTTATAACACTCCCATTTAACCCGTAGAATCAGAATCTTGTCATACAAAAGCAAATCATTCTTGAAATTCAGCACTCCAGGATACACTGAAAAATGCATTCTTCAAATCCGAAACCAAAAAATAACAAACATCCCCAGACAAGGTGGTCGGCAGTGTATATTGGTTTGGGGCCACCAGATGAATGCCTTCTGCTACTGTTTAACTGCTCTCTAGTTCCTAACAAATCTATTTTCTCTAGTGCCATGTTTCTACACAGCTTATATTTGAGTGTTATAAGGCGAGAGTCAGAATCAAATAAGCCAATGTTTCAAAAAAAGTCTCCACCAGAAACTGAATTCCTCCTGATCTCTGAGAAGGTACTGTTTTGGGTTGGGAAATTTTGCTCTTACTTTCTTGGACTACTCCTCTACTAACACAAGGCTAAATTTACAGTCAATTCAGTCATGATTCTCCTAGCTAAGGAACCATTTTTCTCTGGCTAATGAATATTTTTGGTTGCTAATTTAGTTTTCAGCAATTTGATCATAATATATTTGGAGGCGGATTTCACTAGTTTTATCTTTTTTCTTGTCCTTTTTTCTGTGTATATACCTTTTGCCAAACTGATATCTTATTCAATCCTTATTTCTTCTAAAATTTTTCAGTACCCTTATGTTAAATATCTCTCTGATTGGTTCTTCTTTATGGTCTTTGTCAGTTCTAAAATTTGCAGATGTATTTATACCTTATGCTTCTTTGACAAGACTTTTAATCTCTCCAATTGTTCCAAGAATTTTCATGATTACTTGGTGAAGCATTTGGATAAAAGCTGCTCTAACGCCTTTGGCAGATATTTAAATCTGTCCATTTTCTCTCCATTTCATACCTATTATATTTTATTTTCCACACAATGAGATTTTCCTGATTCCTTCTAAGATAATTTTGGCTCTTATCTTAGGATTTTGATGAATAACAGTCTGGGCCTTAAGGAGTCTTTACAGGATGCTGATATCTTTATCTGAACATAAAACTCATCTAGATAGGTTTAGGCACCTGTCCCATCATGGTCCTGTAGTTTCAGGGTCATTTTAGATGTCAAAGCATTGCTGTGGTATTCAGATCTGTTTTCTGAATGTGCCATACAGTGGTCACTTTAGAATTGAATACTAGTCTGTTAAATTCTCAGTGATTTGGTATTTATAGCCATCACTGGGATCAGGCCACTTATTATACAGCCTTATAGGTTTGCTTTCCCTAATGTCATTCTGTCTATAACCACACTGTCATTTCGTAGATTCTGAGTGCTTTCCTCAGTCAGAAAGGTGGAGTTCTAGTTACCCAGCACTGCTATGCAATTGTCATAATTGCACCCACATTCAGGTAAAGAAGATAGAAACAAAAATACTGGTGGTTCACTTCACCTTTGGGGCATCACAGTTCTTCTAAACACTGAGGAAATTTCCCTAATTCATAATTTTATTTTATCAGGAAATAAAGTTAGCTTACCATCACCTTGAGATTGTTTCAAAGCTGGGTTATGAGAGAAAACAAAAAAAGAAAAACTGAGTGGTATTTTTTGTTTTCCCCTTAGCTTTCAGAATTGACTTTTCCATTCCTGAGGCAGATTTATAGGGACTTTTTTTTTTCATGTAGGTGTGTTAATTTTATCACTCAGGAGCAGAAGTCCCATCTGTTGAGGGAAGTTGTCATTCTGATTATCTCCACATGTTCTTCTGTGTGACAAGAAAGATAATGTCTGACTACTTATTTCAGGATATCTCTTAAGGTTTGGTTTGGTTTGGTTTGGTTTGGTTTGGTTTGGTTTGGTTTGGTTTGGTGGCAATTAACCTTGAGGAATGTTATATCTTTTCCAGAAGGAAGAGTAGGCTTGCCTTTCCTTACTTATAGAATCAAGTTTGCTCTGTCTTTAGAATTCTCCCCTGAAACATACCACTGCATGTAAAGACACCAAAGAATGATTCTATGTTACCCAGTTAAGATTAGGGTAACTGATGCAAACATAAACTATGGCTACTGCTTTTTCTATGAGTGATAAAACTTTTTGTCTCTGATCCAGAGACTCATGTCTTTGCCAGCATGTGTTAAAGAGTAACATGAAGGTTACTAGATTTCAAGCATGGTAAAATCTCAAGCTAAACAAACAAAGGCATAGTTTGTGTAACAAAATGGATGTGGGTCCACATGATTAGGTTAGAAAAAAGGAGAATATTTTCTGCAAACTTATAGCACATTTTCTTCTCTAAGTGCTGAACAAGAGAAAGTAAGGATCCACACAATTAAAACTGAATGTGTCTTCCCAAATGATGCATTGGTTGTTATTCACTCCTCTCCAGGTTTCAGGAAGAAAGATGTTATAAGAACTTCCAAATGATAGGAATATGGCTTTGATAGTTATGGGGTACCCAGAGCTAAAATAAGTGATATCAACTTTGAAAATATGGAGATACAAAAGTTCACCCCAAAAGAAGACCTAGTAGCTTGCTGGAATCTGGAGGCTGGAGAATATATCTATCTCTGGTTAAATTCAAGGCCTTAATTGCTGGACTCCAACATCAACTCAGTTTTACCTGAAGAGGTGACAACTACTCCACTAGGAGAAAACTTATTGTTCAGTCCCTGCCCCAAAACAAAGCTGGTAGCTAATGATACCCTTAATTTATAAATATTTTTCCAGCTGCATATGTTTAATTCACTTGATGGCTTAGCTAAGTCAAAGTTTGATGGTGTCAAAAATGAATGTCATATGTGATAGAGGCTCTGTTCATCCCTCTGGCAATCAAATCAAAGTTGTGACAGAAACAAGGAGCAAACAGCAAGGAAAACTCATCTTGGATCTAGATGAACATGCCGTACAACGAGGGAGCAATCTAAGAAATCACCCTCCAATGGCAGAAGTTAGGATAAGGTGAGGACATGAGGCTGCCCGGTCCAGAGCAGCTGAGTTGGACAGAGACTGTGTCAGTGGCAGCAGCAGCCGGCAGCTGCAGATGCCTCTTAAAAGGGCCATGACAGCGAGCGAATTTTCATGTGATAGACCTGCTCCATCTGAGCACCAGCTTCAGATCAGCTGTGTGGAGGGACTTATAGGGGTAAAACGAGTTGTCAGAGTGAAGACTGAGGTGAGACTAACTCTGTATAGAAGTGCTGGTGGTAACCATCGTTCATCTGTTGAGCCCTCCCGTTCCCAGTGCATGTCTCAGCACCACCATAGCAGAGACATCATCAAACTACATAATAGAAACTCTGCCTCTCACAACTCGTAGCCCTACAAAAGCCACATTCAGGTGTATCCTCGGTGAGTTAGGTGCTCCTTGCTTAGCAGCACCTAGACTCACACTGTTGGCAGCTGGCCTCAGTTTTTGGTGTGGCCTTATGAGGCAACTATAATCTTAGCATCTGTGGATTGCTTGCAGAATCTTAACAGGTGGCCCTCAAGGGGCAAATTCGTGGTTAAATTTGGTATACAGCTGAATCCCTCTCAGAACTGGACACCTACTACACAAATCCAACACTAAGATGGGAGACTGAGGAGCTTTGCTTAGTACATATAAACAGACATGGAAAGGCAGCCAAAATGTGAAGACAAAGAAGCAGAAATCATATAAGAGAATAGAACAAGGATCCAGAAATAATGTAGTCAAACAATCTAACAGATGCTGAGTTCCATACACTGGTTATAAAAATGCTCAATGAACTTGTGAAGATGAATTCAGTGAGAATGTCGACAAAGAGATAAAAAACATAAAAATGGAAATGGAAATTATAAAAGGGGAACAGTTAGAAATGAACACATTATCTGAGATGAGAAGTATATTCAATGTAATAGACAAAGTGAATAAAGAAGAGGATCAAATTACCTACATAGAGCATGAGAAAGCCAAGAACATTGTATCAATATGGCAAGAAGAAAAGAAGCCAAGACTATAATAATAAATTAAGATGCCTATGGGACACTAGTAAAAGTAAAAGTATCCATGTCATAGGGGCACCAGGAGGAAAACAAATGTTGAAGAGCTATTTGAAAAAATAATCATGGAAAACTTCCTTCCACTGGTGAAGGAGATAGGCATAAAACCACAGGAAGCTCAGAGAGTCCCCAAAACCAGCAACTCTAAGAGGCTCACAACAAGACACATCCTAATTAAAATGCCAATGGTTAAATTCAAAGAGAGAATCTTAAAAGCAGCAAGAAAAAAGAACTTAGTTACCTATAAGGGAGCACCGATAAGACTGGTAGTTGAATTCTCAAAAGAAACTATGCAGGATAGAAAGGCTTGGCACAAAATATTTGACCTGATAAAAACCCAGAGTCTACAACCAAGAATTCTTTGTCCAGTAAAGCTGTCATTTAGAGTCAAAGAACAGATAAAGAGCTTCCTAGACAAAAATAAGCTAAAGGAATTTATCAACACCACGTCAATATTACAAGAAATGTTGAAAAGACTTTTTAAAGAAGAAACAATGTATCAAAAACAGGAATAAAGAATGGTAAGAAATATATTTCTATGAACAATTACCTCAAATGAAAAAGAATTAAGTGCTCTAACCAAAAGATAGAAAGGCTAAATATATAAGAAAACAAAATCCCTACCTATGCTGCCTACAAGAGACTCACTTCATATTAAAAGACACACGGAATAAAAGGAAGGGGGTGGAAAATGATATTGCCTTGATGGACCTAAAGAGTATTATGCTGAATGAAACAGGTCGAATAGAGGAAGACAAAATCGCTTGAATTCACATACATGTGGAATCTAAAGAACAAAGTCAATAACTACAACAAAGGCAGAATAAACACAAATACAAAAAATATTTAGAGGGATACGACACTGGAGGCGGGGTTGGTGGAGACCATACAAGGACAAAGGAATTAAGAGTATAAATGGATAGTTGGAGAATAGACATGGAGATATAGAGTGTAGCATGGGGAAAATGGTTAATAATGTAATAAATAAATATGCAAGGGGGAAGAAGTTACTAGATTTAGTAGGGAGATCACTTTGCAAGTTATGTGGATCTCTGATCACTATTCTATACAACTGAAACTGATATTTTATTGTATGCCAAATATAATTGCAAAAAATCATTGAATTGTACAATGTAAAAACAAACAACTAGTTGTCTATTATATTTCAATCAAGATTTAAAACTTTAAATAAAACAATAAAAAAATAAAAATGCTTGACAGTGTCTACATTTCTGCTGGCTATTAGATGTCAACAGCTGTTATACACATGCAAAGGCAGACATGTTTATTTGAATCAGTGAGAAGACTCAGGGGCAGAACGCAGATCACAGAGTATTCTTTTTTTTTTTTTTTTTTGCAACCCTAACCCATCTTAAGTTGTTGTCAATAGTGTAGGTGTTTCAGCATGAAAAATTACATCTGACAATTCAAAGACATTCCTCTTTGGGGCATTAATTATGAAAATAAACATCGGCAGATAACTAATCTATCTGGATAATTTTGAAGATGCCTGCCACAAGTCCAACTGTCTGATGAGAAAGCTATAGAGTTTAGCTGCTAATGCAGCCTAACGAAACCCCAGATTGTCACTGTATATAACAGCATAGCCACTATCAGAGTTCTGGTGTACAAACCAAGAAACTCTATGTGTTTCACGTAGAAGTTATCACTGAATGCCAGACTTGTGACTCTGATGGAAGTTGCCCCATTTGATTCTTGGTCTTAAAGATCATATTATATGAGATGTTACCACAGCCTGGATTAATTGAAACACAATAAAGGTATTGATATGGAGATGACAATCATTAATGTGGGAGGGGGCATGAAGACATAGTAACAATTCCAGAGTATGGGAATAGAACAAATTTGACCTCTGGGTTATGAATTAAGGAAAAATAATTAAGACTCCTTGTCTCCAAGGCCTAGCAAAATTGACTGACTCAAGCAGCAACCATAGCTGTCGATCTATCCCAATAACTATGAAAACAGAAAGTTTGTGTTGAAGAGTGAAAATCAAAAAGGAATAGCTTGAAGACCATGACAAGTTTGCTGTTTGGAAAAAGAAAGTTAATTTTAATTAGTGTAAGTCAAAATTCAATCATTGCTCCTTTAATAAATACTAAAAATATATTATCTATCAAGCACTGTGCTAAATCTCTGTGCCAATATCCAAGGTAGACAAAGAAAAGTAGGCAGGAAACATCTAAAAGAAGTTGCATCTGTACTGAGATAGTTTAAGCAGTGGGATATAAAAGCAAAGATGGGGCCTTTTAATTCTGGAAACAGTTAGGGCAAAATTTTGAGGTGGGAGTTTGCATGACTAAAAATAGTTTGACTGAAGTTATCTCTAGACAGATAGTAGAACAGAATGATATGGAACTGGGAAGATAAACAGAGGGTAGATCTGCAACAGAGTTGTTAGCCATGCTGAAGTTCTGTGCTCAAAATCTAAAAGACATTCCATGCCAGAATAGGAACTGAGTCTCTCTTTTGATGGAACATAAAGCAAGATGAAAACATGAATTAGAAAATTTAAAGGTGGACTCACAAAGGAATAAATAAGGGAACAAATAAGCTTGAATGCTTTGAAGGCAGTAGAAGAAAAAAGACATCTGAAATATCATTTGTAAAATTCTGCCATGTGCTGACAGTGATGAAATCTATGACAAGAATATGTGATCTTTACTATTTACTAGTGATGGCATCCAGGTAATCATGATTACTGAGCTGGTTTGAGTATGCTATACTTTTAAGTATGAGATGTATTTTTAACGAAGACAACTTCTACCAACTAAAATCCAAGGACTCAAATTTTAAAATCACAGGAAAAATGTAATGTAATTGAGAAAATGCTAAATACAGCCTATGTCTCTATTCTAGATTTGATTTGTATCTATTTAGACCTTCATTTGATTCTTCCTGCACTGTATCAGACATTACTTAACTTTAATTTCTTCATTTGCTTTTACTTTCTCAACCTCTAAACAGTTAATTAGATATAATTTACTTAGAAGAAGGTCTGTTAAATGTTCCTCATGACCAAAACTTCCAAATATTAAACAATAATATTTAGCTTATCATGAAAGACAGCATCATTTTACTCCAAACTCTTTCAAAAATAAGGACAATTAGCCCATAAGGTGAACATGTAAGTTTATTGTTCAAAGGAGATGGTTGCATGCATTTTGCTGATATTTTGCCAACATAAATTTTAATCTTTGTTATTTTGCATAGTCTGGTAGTGCATTGGTACATCACTTGTAATCACAGTGCTGTTTGCCTACAAAGGTTATTAAAAAGTTGACCTTGAAAGAGTGGCAGCAGATGTATCAGCTATCATTGGCATGGGGCACCATGAATCACTCGCTGTTTGCAAGTCAGAAAAAGGACCATCATTGACTGATAAATCAGGATATCTAGTTGGAAAAGTAGAAGGCTCCATCATTCCAAAATAAGTTCTTTGTAACGGAGATATAATATAGTGAGAAGTAGAAGTTGTGCTGGTAATAAAATTCATGATGTGGCCATTTGCTTGAGTATAGCTGCCATGTGAGCGCATATGAAAAAGGATCAACTGATTCCAAACAGTGTGTTGGTCCATTACAGTTTGTTCTGATGATCTAACTAAAGTTGATGATGGAGGAGACAATTCACTTCTGATTGTTACAGTTGTGTTAGCAATTATCTGGTTGGTAACAGGCTTGCTTATTGGTGGCATATTTAAATTTTTAGAAATTGAAAATATGCTTTCTCCACGTGGGTCAGCAACAAAACCAGAATGATGATTATCTACAATATTCTCTGTTCTAGAGGGCTTCTTGTTGAAACTGAGCCAATGAAGATGCTAGAGAAGCATTTTTAATTCCAACTCTTCTTTTCATTTTAAGTAAAAGTTGAGGACAATCTCATCTAAAATTTGGATTTTGATAGAAAATGTAACTAAAACCAGAGAAGAAAGTTATTTGCTGACACAAGACTATAAGAAACCTAACCTTTGTATCTCATTAATCAAGTTATTATATAAAGTTAATATCATCAACACATGGACATTGTTAACTGTAGTCAAAAAATTACTTATTGGGAATATTAATTTAAATAGTATGGCCCTCAAGTACAAATGGTTTCTATATTTAAAGTAACACTGAATGCACTTTTTAAAGTGGTTTCAATATCTTTACTTAAGAGTTCACTGATGAGAGTCAAAGTTGCTAGCAAAATTTTTTATAATCCAGAATGCCCAAACAGTTCTCAATTTTGTGAAAAAAAAATAAAATTACTAGTTTTATATATTTTTATGAAATAGATGATATATATATTATATATAACCCTATTATAAGTGATAACTAAAATTTGTACTACCTTGCTTAAAACAGAGACTTCTTTCTCTTCTGCCAGAATATCAGCTAGAGAAGCAAATCTTTGAAAAGTCTGCTGTACTTTACTAAATCCATAAAGGTTAAGCTGTCGAACTAAACTTTTCATACTTGTAGTTTCAAATACTCTGAAAGGGGCCTTTCTTTCCAGAACTTCTTTCTTAAAGAGTTCTTCATTAATCACTATAGAAGTTCCAATCTCATCCCACCAAATAGACATAAATTGATCACTTTCAACTATTTTCCAGAGTTTTCTGGGAAAGGTCATAGATCAAAAATCATTATCTTCATCTGGTTCAGGGATACAAAATGTATGATGTGCTCTTCTTATCGAGGACTGTGCAGACAAAGCCTGAAAAGCATTTTCTTTGATTTCAGATCTCAAGTCTGAGGTCCCTGTCAATGCGTGATCACACAACAGAGATCCAATGGAGGTTGTTGAACCAGTTGATTTGTCTGTAGAAGAAATGCTTTAAATATCTGAAGAAACATGTGCCATCTCAAATAAACATTTCTTCAGCTACTTTTCTTACCTAGTTTTGAACACTGCTGCCTTGGCAGGCCTACACTGATAAACTACCCAGATCACTATAGTGTTTCTCAACCTGAGTAGCTGTGACATCACAAAACGACTGGTCTCCTAGCAAGTAAACATAACATTCAGCCAGTGTTTCCTTCTCACTCTTCAAATTTTATTAAAATATTGAATGGTTATTTACACAGTATAATCTGCAAAATCTTATTGCTGCTGAATTTTTAAAATAAATTTTGGAGGTCCATGGCGTAAAAGTAATTTCCTGCTTTTTACACACACATTTATTATCTGATTGATGAATAAAGTATAAGACCTGGTAAATGGTCAATGCACAAAATAAAATAAGCAAAAGAAATAATTTTTTAGTTCTGGAATTTGAAAATGAAATCTGTATAAAACCTGTGTATAAAAAAATGAACTTGCCATCACTTCTGATTAAAATACAACAATGTAATTTGATTTTAAAATAAAAATGATTACTTATTTGTATGTTACACAAATAGCTCTTTGATAATCACATATATAATACATTTTATAGTCATAATTGAGTGTAATAAATACTATTTTATTTAGTGTCTCTTTAAATACATACATTTACAAATTAAAATTAGATTTTAAAAGAGAACAGGAGATCCACCAAGATCGTCTCAATGAGTGTAAAATGAAACACTTCTAATACAATGCTATAAGTAAAATAAATGAGATTTATTGCTTTACCACATATGATACAAAAGAGCAAATATCTTAATCATATATCTTAGACCGTTTTTCTCCTCACTCCCACTCTTCGGCTTGTCAGTTCTAAGAAGAAATAGAACTGCTAATTTTTGTTTGTTTGTTTGCTTGTTTGTATTATAATCGAGACACAGCTCTTGTTAGGTGTTTTATTAATGTGTTATTCTTTATTATGTAGTGAACACAAATTCCCAATCTTCAGTATGGAAAGTAGAGAGCCTTTATTTAGGTGAGAAGTTTACAAACCAGGGAAATGCAGCCTCTGGTGAAAACCAAAAGTGCACTCCTCCAGACCAAGGAGAGATGGCCTTTTACAGTGAAAATTTTAGCCAACGTTCCTGACTGGTCCTATTTTATGCAAATGAGGAATCCAAATCTCACATTTTAATGAGTCCAAATTGCACTGCCTGATTGGTCAGAATCATGTGCTCTGACTTGTTGTTATGGATTAGTTCTGATTAGTTTAAATGCAAATGAGGATTGAATTGTGCAGCTCTGGTTGGATGAGTCAGTAAGTCTCAGTCTATTGGTGCAAAGGTAAAACCAGAAATTTCTTTATTAATGGTTGACTCAGACAGAAAAAGCACATTTCAGGAGATCAAAAGTTCAGTCTATGGCAATTCCCCAAAATGCAGTGCAAGAGGCCTCTGTCAATACTGACTACTAGACTCAGCTTATGAATTTTCGCCTGGTTAACCACAAAGAGTCTTTCTTGGCTGATATATTTCTCCTTGCAGTTCACAATAATTTAAGAGGCAGTTGTTTTCTCCACGTGCCACTGTTAGCATGTTGTCTTAGTTTAACAGAGTTATTTTAAATTTCGAAATTTTGTGCAATAACAGTAAACAATTAGATAGATTCTGCTGTAGTAAATTTTAGTAAATTTAATCTTATGTAAAGTGATATCCTTCCTTAAAAATTAATTGCATTTAACATAATCCATACTCAATGCAATAAAATATGTTATGTATTTGAACAAATATCTCCTTAACCTAATATATCTTTCTGTTTCAGTGAATTTATATTTTCTTCATAATGAAATATCAACAAAATTCACAGCACATTACAAGGATCAAATACCATGAATTCACAGTACATTACAAGGATCATATATCATGATCAAGTGGAATTTATTCTTGGAAGAAGGGATAGTTCAACATCTGCAAAAAATAAATGTAATACCTTACATTAACAAAATATAGGAAAAAATGGTAATTTCAATGAATGCAGAAAAATAATTTGAAGAAATTCAACTAACTTTTATGAATAAAACTCAAAAATTATCTATAGATGAAAGATAATAGCATAATTAAGCTTATATGTGAAAACTCCACAGCTAATATTATATTCAGTGGAAAAAGACAGGAAGCTTTTCCATGAGGTCGGGGGTAAGACAAAGATTCTCACTCTTGCCTTTTTTTTCAAAAAGGTAACAGAAGTTTTAGCCATGGAAAATAAGAAAAAAAGAAAAAGAAAAGAAAGAAAAAAAATCAAGTTGGAATAAAAGGAGTAACATTGAACACTGTTTCTGCAGATGACATATTTTATGTATATAAAACCCCAAAAACTCCTCCATAAACTATTAGAACTATTAGAACTCCTCCGTAAACTATTAACAAACCAATTAAGTAAAGATGCAGAAGACAAAATCAGTGTGTTAAATATATTGTATTTATATACATTAACAACAAACTATTGGACAGAGAAGTTAAGAAATTAATTTCATTTTCAATTGCATGAATATTAATAAAAGACAGATAAATACAACAACATAAAATATTTACGCAAAAGAAGGTATAAACATTGATGCAAGAAATTTAAAAAGACAAAAATAATTAAAATATATTTTGTTTGTAGAGATTCAAGTCATCTCTAACACACTTTCAATGGCATTCTTCAGAGAAATAAAAAACAAAATTTTAAAACTTATATGAGTCACAAGAATCCCTAAATAGCCAAAGCAATTCTGAGAAAAGGAGGGCAAAGTTGAAAGAATCGCACTTCCTGACATCAAACTATATTTAAAGCTATAGTAATCAAAACAGTATGGTACTGGCATAAAAACAGACACATCAATCAATAAAACAGAATAGTGAGCCCAGATTTAATAGTTTTAGTAAATTTGAATAACCACATGCAAAACAATGAAATTCGATTTCTACCTTAAACCATACACAAAAACAAACTTGAAATATATAAAATGCTTAAACAAGAGACCTAAAACCTAGAATAAAACATAAGGGATAAGCTCCTTGACACAGGTCTTGGTAATAATTTTGGACTTGACAACAAAAGCAAAAATAAATGCATAATAAAAAAACGTGTTTTTATAATGCTAATAACAAAATATTAGAAAGAACAATTCAGAAAACAATTCCATTTCCAATTGTATCAAAAGATTAATTAATTAAAATACCTAGAAATAAATTTAACCAAGGACAGTAAATACATGTACACTGGAGATAATAAGACAATGATGAAAAATGTTGCTATAGATAGTATGGACATTTTCTTAATATTAATTATTTCTGTCCTGGAGCACGATCTTTCTATTTATTGTGTCTTAATCTTTTTTAATCATTGACTTAGGAGCACACTACCGAAAGAAATCTATAGAGTCAATACAATCCTCATCAAAATGCCAACAGTATTTTTTTACACAAAAGGGACAAGCAATTTTAAAATTTGTATGGAACTGCAGGAGACCCCAAGTAGCCAATTCAATCTTGAGAAAAAAAAAAAAAGCTGGAGGTATCACCTCCTTTTACTTTGAATGTGAATATATATGTTATAAATTGCTCCTTCACATCAAATTTCCCCTTCAAGGAGCAGAGAGAAATCTTCACAATTTCTCTTTATTCAAATTATCACACCAAATGGGAAGCTCACCCATTAGCAAAACAGAGCCCAGCACAAACGCCATTCTCTTTACAACATTAAATTGTGCTCAGACTATTCCTCCATGAGAAACTGCAATTCTTTGTGGGATATAGATTGTGGGACATTGGTTCTTTAGAAACTCAAGGCTCCTTAAAACTCAATGAGAATAGCTGAATGCTTCCGTGTGATTTCTTAACTGTAGAGGAACCTAGTTTTTCTCGATTACTTTCTAAAAAAAATAATGGAAATATTTGCAAACCATGCTGTAATGAAAAACAAGAGGTTAGTTTAGCTTTGTTAAATATAATTATTTAATTTAAAAGGATAGCTAACACATGATAAAATAAACAATAAGAAAACACAAGCAAAAATATTTCTCATTTCTCATTGAAAAGACTGTAAAATAATAAGAAATAGAAGACTCACAAAAGACTGGTAGCTTTGCTCACATAAGACTTTAAAAATGTTTATGCATTAAAAACCCCAGTGATAAAATTTTAAAAAATACAAAAAAGAAAAGAGCTCACAATAAACCTAATGAAGAATAGTGGCTCTTCTTCATATATAAAGAATTCATGCAAATCAATAATTACAGTGTACAGACAGAGACTATACAAGCTAAAAAAGAGGAATTTAAAATATCTGATAATAAAGAACATCCAACCACATTAGTAATCAGAAAACTGCAAAATTTAAAAACTAAATTAGTATCATATGCTGAAAAGAAACTAATTACTGGTAATTGGGCATTACTATTGCTCTAATAGAATTCTAAACTGATGATCTATTTGAAAGACAACACTCAGAAACTTTAGTTTCACTGTGATGTTTTTCTGCTAGCAGAAAATTAGAGAAAAAATTAAATAATCATATAAATTATTGTGGGTTACAGGATATATAACTATGTACTCATAAAATAATATTCACTGACACTTTTCAGAATTAAAAAATGCTTATATTAACTGTAAAAAGGAAAAATGAAATTATACATTAAATATGCCAAATTATAAAATTCCATTCACATTAAAAAATTAACAACAGTACACCAACATATAAAGAAGATTATTTCTGGGTTTTATTCTTTATATTTTTCTGTATTTTATATAATGTTTAGTAGTCTAGCAGTAGATCCAAGCTACCTTTATATGTAAGAGCAAACTTTTATAGCTGAGTCTCCATTGTCCCCTTTCCACTAAGGGCATTATTCCTGTGCACATGTATAAAACCATGATATGCTGTTAGTATACAGAGCTTATACAATGTATAATAGCATATGTATACTGTAACAATATATATGTTAATATAGTAATACTCATTGATTGGCATATTATTATATTAATTAATGTAGCAGTAGGCTGATACTATATCACATGTAAAAAACACAATGTAAATGTATCTAACTATGTGTGCATTTTAGTTCACTTGATGTGACTGCCTTCTGCCTGTGGTTTGAACTGATCACAGCTGGGCTTGGAGCTCTGAGTTGTCTGCATGCATCCCACACTCTGCCTTTGACAGCAGTGGGCACAAGCAGTTTCCTTAAAGTCATGTCAAATCCAAGGATTTCTGAGCCCCTGAGGCTCTTGGACTTTGACAGCACAAGCACAGCAAATACCCAGTGCGGTTGGGCCTACTGGACACACCCCAGCATCATTTGTAAGAAGCGTGACTTTCACAAGGTGTTAGAGTTGCTGTGTGGATGGACATTATCACCCATAACTACAGCTTGGATTAGCAAAGTGCACTGCACATGCGGAAAACAAAAAATGCCTTAAGTTGATCTCTGAGACAGGACAAACATGGGCGAATCAAAGGGCCATTTCAGTTTTGTAAACCTAATACCAAAGGATTTAGAAGTCTGCCCCAGCCTTACTGATGTCCTTTGCTTTGATCTTGAATTAAAATGTGACCTTTATGCTTGGAGTTACTGTATGACTCAGCAAAGCAGGTCAGGTACCTAACAATCACACAATGACGTGAGAGACAGGTGCTCACTCCTACAGGAATTCTGAAGCTAAAGATAAAATAGAACAAAATTTAAATTTTAGGATCTTGCCAAGCACATAGAAATCATCTTAAGACAGGATCTTCAAGGTGATCTTCCTCCCAGATGGTCAGGGTGGGGTGGTTAGTGTTAAAGACAGAAGAACCTGGCTGGTAAGTAATGAAGAACATGGGCAAAGTAAACCCTGGAAAGTCACTTGAGGTCAGGCCTCAGAGAGCCATTAGCAGATTAATAATAAAGTTCCAAAAGGTTTTTGGAATTATTTGACTAATAAAAATCAAAAGAAAAATTTTTACAAACATTTTGCTTTGGAGCAAAAGAAGTATACTAGTGCTAGGATTTTTGTGTTTTTTCACCATGCCTTTCAAATTCTTGTAACCTTGGATGCTGCATAAAGAATCATGGTTACTTTACCCCCACAACTTGAAATTGTTTGATCTAAAGTCAAATTGAAGAAGCAAACTTCTAACTTCATATGTGTTTCAGGTGAACTGCAGACTTCATGGTAAAGTAACATGCAGTGTTTTTGATCACTGTAAAAACACAATTTGGTAGGTCACTCTCTATTGAATATGGGAAGAGATGCATCCTTGGGGGATAAGAGCCAACTTTATGTTCACTGCTGGCTTCCTCTGTCTTCCCATCAGGAGTTACTGGTTTCAGGATTCAAATGAAAGTTTGTAAGAATGGCTCCAAACTTCCAAGTAGCTCATAAAGCTGAACAGTTGGCTCATGTAAGCACGTAAACTCTCAGTGAAAATGCAGATTGTACCACTGCATACTGGGATGGGAAGAGAAGTTGGGACGTGATTCACTACACTTACAAAACAATGAGTAGAACACAGTGTGAGGCCGGAGATGGGAGACCTAGAGAGCAGAGGAGACACCCTGTTTTCTAGCTAAAAGAGAATTGTCAAGGAGAGATATTCCAGGGTCCACATAAAGAAAAGTTCCACTGGGGTGCATCCTGCAACATTGCAGGTCCTGGAGGCCCTTTGGGGTGACAACTATTATAACTGATAATCCAGTAAGAACAAGCTTAGTGGCAAAGAAATAATGTGCTTGGGGGCCTGGGGACAACTGGAAAATATAGGTATGAGAAGTAGTCTAACTGAGGGGAGTATTGGTGGGATTAATGTGGTCTGTGGTTCTGGTGAGGGACGGGTTTTGGTAATAGCACAGGTGAAACAGGGAAAGCTGAGAAGCAGGAGGGCAGAGTGTCTTGCTGAGACCTCAGCTCAGTCAGTAAAATCAAATGTGATTAAAACTGACAAGGGAGATGTTTTCAAGATGTTTATACATCACACTGTTTTGTGAACAGTCAGTGCCTTTATAAAGATCAGAGAAAGTATAAGGAGAAGCATGCTGGCAAGGGTGGTAGCCATGAGCAGACACAATATTCCTGGTTCTGCTCTCTAAAGGCAAATGCTGGAGAAGAGAACAGCCTGGCTGAGGGAGCAGCCAGTGACCAGGAGCCCTGTCTGCATAGTCAAATCTCTTGTCAGACCTCATCCAATTCGCTGTGCAGAAGCTGGCTGTTGCGGGTGAGTGAGCTTAGAGTTGAAACAGTGACAGCATGTAACAAAAAAATTTAAACAGTCAAATGGCCTTTGATTCCTTCCCGTAGGTGAGCTCCAGGCAGGTATGCAGTGGAGGCACTGGGAGGGCTTTGCATCACAGATGCCAGAGTTTCCAACGGATACAGGAAAGTGTTAGAATCTTCAGTCATGTCCCCATTTCTCCAGGCAGTCAAATATTTCTGTATGCAGCAGAGACAACTGGGCTGTGCGGCTCCCCTCTAGAGGCCACAATATGCATTTAATAAGTCGAGACCTGAGGCGGATGTGTAGAGGGAAGTGTGCACATCATCCAGCTGGACTCAGGTCGCCATGAATGTGTGGCCTTACAGGGTGATCAGATGCAAAGAGAGGGACAGAAAACATCACAACTGGCTGGGGAGAACAGTCTTTATCCCTTCCAGAATGTCTCTGATTTTTATTATTGTCAACATCTGAACATTTCAATATAGAATGTATGTTCTATCCAACAGCCTACATTTAATACTTTTTTTTAAAGCTTTCACTCGTAAGTATCACCTCTTTTTGGTGATGGCCACAGAGCAACCTGGTTACGATGAAGTTGTCAGCAATTCACTCACTGAAAAAGCACAAAGCCCATAAACACCTCTGCCCCAGTCCCTTCCTGATTGCTGGGGCCTCTCTCTGGAGTGACAGAGATGAGACATAGGCCTTCTGTCAGGTTTAAAAGGTAATATTCTGCATGAATCAGCTTTGCCTACAGATTTTTTAATAGTATCTATTACGCTGAATGACTCTGCAGTGATCCTTGGAACACAAACCTGAGGTTAAAGTTTAGTAATGAAATAACAGTGGACTGGCAGAAAGTGCTCTGAGGCAGTGACCACCTTGTTTTTGTTGGGGGCCGTAAGCAGAGACAAGGGCAGGTCACAATGAGTGTGCATTTCTGAGAATCTTTCCTTGTAAGCTGCAGGTACTTTGTGTGGACACTGTCATGTTTAAAGACATAGAATGGCTCCCTCAGTATTTGCCGACCTGTCTGCACCTCATGCTATAAATGAGAAGTGTGGACCTATTTGTGCAGTGGCAGCTGTGGGAGTCTTACTGCATGTGGCGGGCTATGCCCTGCCCGGGAAACACCAGAGCTTTGGGACACAGTCCCCACTCTGGAGGTAGCACTGTGAGGAGACGGGTCCAGCCCTTAGCCAGTGTGGGCACAATCAGTGTCTTCCCCGAGCTGTGCAGGAAACAGAGTGTGGGTTGGCCTGGGCTCCACTGGAAGGCCTGAGGGAGACATACCATCATGTGGGCAGCAGGCAAGACAAAAAATAGCCCACAATCTGGTCTAGGTACCTTGCCTGTTTGGGAGTTGGGTGCTGACTTTTGAAGTGTAGTGTGGGCAGAAGGCCAGCATGGTACAGCGGCAAGGTGCAAAGGGTCAAGCAGAAAACAGAGATGCAGTGTGCCTGGAAAAGTGACAGAACAGAGGAAATGCTGACCCTGGGTGGGCAGAGCCCCCAGAAGTACTGTGGTCTGGATGCTCCTGGCATGTAGTCTACGTTTACCTCAGCATTGGCTGTGACATCAGATGCCTCCTCGGTAGACAGACCAGGGCTCAGCATCTCAGTCTACACCCATCACTTCCAGGGACCTGGTGTCTCTCTCAAAGCTTTTCTCAAGCTTCAGAGCCATGCACCTGATCGTGTCCATGTGCAGGGCAACTCCAGCCTCTAATGTCTGGTGCAGTTTCACACGCTGTCAGTGTTTCAGGTGGCCTGAGTGTCCATCACATTTTGGCTCTCTATGGTTCTGTCAGCAAACCAGCAGTCTTCAGATTGCTAAGTCTTTTGTAGCATTGGAAAGAGTTCAGAAAAGATATTCATGCTGTGTCAGGAGGTAGAAAGGTGGTAGACAGAGTAGAGGTGATTGTGTAAGACTGAGTTTGTAAACAAAAACTGGAAACTCCAAGTCAGTCATTTTGAAAGTCTTTCCCACCGTAAAGCAACAGCTCATATCACAGCTGAATTTGGTGATTTTTTTTTTGCATTATTTTAATTGCAGGGCTTAAGTTTATTTATAGAGAAAGATGGCAAAAACCGCTTGACTTAGGTTTTTCTGATTAACACAGCACACCCAGATCTCAGCAACTTCTGCAGACATCATCCCATTTTCCTCCACCCAACTCTAAAGAAAAAATAAATTGAACATATTCTCATCACCTTGAGTTATGTGCTCAGCATAATTAATATGTCTGTTGGGTTTCCTATGTGGGTGGCACTGGGTAGCAGTCCAGAAAAAAACATTTCTTTCAACACTGAGCATCATCAGTAGTTTGAGGCCACTTTTGCACATCATCAGACTTTGGTCCACAGGCTTGGTTTTCTCTGTTTTCATAGAACTGTTTTAAGTCTTGCTAAGCATTTTTAGGATGACATCCTCCACAGGTGTCTTTATTAATTTCCTCATCTGCACTTACAAGTGAGATATGTGTGGCATGTAACACCCTGTGATGCAATTGGAACTCCACAATTAGACACTGATGCTCCCTTTTTCTTATAAAGTTTGTGCTTTCATTTGAGTTTTCTTTTGATTCAAACCAGAGTCCTCTTCACATATCCCTTGGAATTTAACAGCACAGTCATTGTATTAACCAATGTTTTGTATTTGGTTAGAAGTCATTGATTTTCTGGATGTCTGGGCTGCAATGTGTTGTGGTTGTCACAGACTGGAAAAAGTGTGATGACAGTCCATGCAATAGGTCAAAGATACAGGACACCTGGACAGATGAAACAAGTAACCTGAAGAGTCAATGGGAAGATCATGCACTTAGGACAGACCCCTGACTGTGATGCTGAAATCTTTTTGCCCTTCAGTGAGTCATGAATCTGTTGTAAGACTCAGTGTATTCGACTTCAGAGTATAACGGTTTTTGTGAAAGCTTGTGATAACAAACACAAATGATGTAGCTGACCTATGCCTGCTCAGAACCAGGCATTTAGTAAATGGAGGCTATTGTTTGAATAATGATAACCCACATCCTGTGTGCCACAGAACTCTACCCTCAGAGAGGAGATTAAGTCACGCATGGCACAAAGTTTTGTCATGAGGAATCTGAAAATCATCTCAAGGAACATGGAGTGTCAGAGCTGCTGAGATGAGAGCAAGTACAGTCTGGAACATAGACATGGATGATGTGTAAGCTGCTTCGCAGGGGTTCTCATGGGGACTGATCCATTCTGGGATGCATGGAGCTGCCTCTCGGATGCTCTACCCTGGTCTGAATGTGTCCATGAAGGAGGCAAGTGGCCAATGGTCAGTGCTGATGCCAGGGGCTTTCCCTTCTGTTGGGCATATGGCTGGAAGTACTTGAAACAATTCATCTCAATATAAGAGACCATGGTTCCCCTGGGCTCTTTTGAAGTGTAGTGTGGGGAGAAGGCCAGCATGGTACAGCAGCATGGTACAGAGTTTGCTCTGTCATGGTGCTGTGGCCCAGGAGGGAAGAACTATGAGTCACACTCAATCCTGGTGAACACAGGAGAAGAAAGGAAGCAGTAGCTGAGGTTGACCTATTTATTTTGTGGCTTAGATCCACACATTCTATAGAGGTGACAAAGTCCACAAAAGTTATCAAACCCAAAACTTGCATCCACTCCCAGACTCTTGAAACCACTGAATGTGTTCACTGAGGCCATTCAGTCCCTTGCCTGGCCAGGAAAATTACTTCTTCCTTAGTCAGGATGGCCATAGTGTCCTTGTATATATCTCCTTTCCAATTCTTGGGTGAAAATACATGAGCTTTCCTATTCCTGAGGAAAGAACCTAGTGTCTGGGCCATATCTCCAATGTGGGATTCATGAGTTGATAACCTCATGGTGGACAGTTGGCTGGTTTCCATGTTTCCATGTTCACGACACTTAGTTAGCCACACCAACTGTTAACTCTTTAAGTTTTCGAAGCAGAGTTTGTGTAGTGATATTCTACGCAAGAATTACATCATTACTTTGTATATGGAGGGCCTTTCTTTTCTATCTACATGAAGAATTTAAAATGTAGCTGCACTAAATGTAATCTTATTGGATTTGGACTCATTATACTATTTATTTGAATTCTGATTCTGTCACCTAGCCCAGAGATTGGTAAACTACAACCCACGGACTAAATAAGTCTTTGGAATGGAACCACACCTACTCATTTGTGTACAGTTAATGGCGGCTTTTATCCTGAGATAGCTGAGTTTAATATCCAAGACAGAGATGGTGTGGCCCAAAAGAGCTAACCTATATTTACTGTATGGTCTCTTACAGAACCACTTTGATAGCCACTGACCTACCTTATCAGGTCTTTTCCCCACATTCATGTGTCTGAAACGTAGAAGAACACTTCTAGGCTTTTGATTATGTTATTTATAAAATATTAGGTGTAACCCCAATCAGTGTCCAACATAAGATGTATTATTCAAACCACTGCAGACACAGCTATCACTGTATTTCATTTTGGCCGAGACTGCTGGCTCTGTCTGCTACTTGAGCCATCTGTGCTTTTGTTGATGACTTCTTTGGCCTATTGTTAGACCTCAGTTCCCTGTCCCCTTATCAGATATGTGTGGCCCTGAGATGAGGTTCTGGCCCACAGGGTGGGAGTGGAGGAAATGGGGCTGTTTCCAGGCGGTGCACAGAGTCCTCTCATGCTTACCCTCTCTTTTCTCATCCACTGCCTTTGTGGACAAGATGCTGGAGACCTAGCAGAGGCACAGCTGCATGGCAGATAGAGCCCTGAGCATGAGTCATAATTCCTCCATGTGGGGCTGTGGTGTTAGGGAGAAGTAAGCCTGCAGCATACCTAGCCAGCACCATTTGAAATCTGTTAGTGTTTGCAAACTGACTACCTGACTGATGTCACAATCAAACAAGCTTTCCCCTCTTGTGTAGGAGAATATATATGAAACTTACCAGACATCTTTTTCAAACTTAGGTAAATATGTCCCCAGTATTCCCTTAATCTAAGATGGATGTTCACAAATGTAAATATATTTGTGATAACTTTTCCTTGGTCGATTATTATATCTTTCTGATAAAACCTTGTATTTTTCAGTGTCATCAATTAAATGTTAACTCATTAATTTCTTAAGTTTCAATAATTGAGAGGATTGATGATAATATACTACTCCCTTTTCTGAAAATTTGGATTTTTATGAATTTTCTGCAAACTTTTTGCTGTCTATTTGTGATTCTCATCTGCCTCTTATTTCAAGTATGTCTCCTGAATTTTTTGGAAATTGGTTGGCCTTGCCTGGATTCTCATGTTCCATAACCTCTCCTTCTCCTGTTGGTTTTCAGTACAGCAGACTCGATTTTAACCCCATGGACACCAGTAAGCTCATACAATGTAGAGTGTGTATGATTCACCATGAGCCCACTTACGTTCTTTTAAGGAGCTCAGTGGGAAGAGATAGAGACCCCTCTCTCCCTCATGTATTCCTTCTAATGTTCAATGATTGTTTTTATTATACAAAATTACAAAATTTTGACTGATGAATGAATAAATAAGAATTATTTTGGTAGCTGGGGAAAAATGGTGTAGATGATAGAGGAGGCTTTGTTGGTCTATCTTTCAACCAAATCAAATTTGTGACAGAAACACAGAGCAAATAGCAAGCAAAATTTCCTGAGATGAACAGAAACACTACAACTAGGGAGAGAAATAATTAACCACCCTGCAACAGTAGAAGGTAGGAGTAGGCAAAGACGTGAAGCTGCCCTGTCCTGAGTAGCTGAGTGAGACAGAGGCTGAGGCAGCTAGCAGCTGCTGACGCCTCTTCAAAAGGCCGTGTCCACAAGAGGACTTTCATGGTGACAGATCTGCTTTCTCTGAGCAGCAGTGCCTTGTTTGTTGTGCCAGGGGTGGGATGGGGTGTGTTGCGGCCAGCAAGTGGCAAATCCTGCCACATCCAGCACAGCCCTGGAAAATAAACCTGAGTGATAATGGTGGGAGATTGAGAAAAGTAAGAAGTCAGAAAGTGGCAATCAGGAGGTCCACTGGGTGAACAATGGCCCAGTTTACTTTTTGCAAGCTGCTGTCATAAGCAGTTTCTCTAAAGAATAACACTGTTTCTACTATTTCTCTGGGACTACATTTTCTCAAGGCCTTCAGTTCATTTATCGCCTGTGGTTATATTTGTACTATCTTGTTCTCAGGAGGAATTTGCAGAGGATTGTGAAGGCAAAGTAACCCTTGGTTGCTTTCCAGTTTGCAAGGACCTTGTCAGTTTACAAACTGCTCTCCATAACTACAAACCACTCTCCACAAGAGGGCACCAGGGACTTATAGGGGGATACAGTTGACAGAGTGAAGGCCAGAGGTGAGGGTCTCTCCTGAACAGAGGTACTGGTGGTATCCATTGTCCTTTTGTTGAGCTCTCCCCTCTTCCAGTGTGTGAATGCAGTGCCACCATAGCTGAGACATCATTAAACTAGATAACAGATGTCACTCTGCCCAGAAGATTCCCTGAAACTCCACCTCTCTCCTAACTCATGACCTCACCTAAGCCACATCCAGGTTTATCCTCAGTCACTTCAGTGGTCCTTTCTTATCAGCACCAGACTCACAGTAGTGGCAGCTGACCTCAGTCTCTGGTGTGGCTTCTTGAGGAAAATGTAAGCAGAGCAACTGTGGATTGCTAGCTGAATCTCAACAGTTGATCCAGAAGGTGCACAAGAAGGGGTTAAACTTGGCCTGCAGCAAAAACTATCTCAGGTCAGTGCCATGGGACACCTACTACACAAAACCACACTAACAAGAATAGGAAATTTAGGAGCTTTGCTTAGTACATAGAAACAGACATGGAAAGGCAGGCAAAATGTGAAGAAAAAGAAGCAGAAACCATATGAGAGAACAGAAGAGATTCAGAAAAATGGAGTCAAGCAATCTAAGAACTACTGGTTATAAAGATGCTCAATGAACTTAGGGGAAATGTAGATGAATTTAATAAGTACTTTAACAAAAAGATAATAACATAAAAATGGAAATGGAAATAATAAAGGGGGACCAGTCAGAAATGAAGAACACATTATCTGGATGAAGAGTTTTTTAGGGGAAATAAACAGAGTGGATAAAGAGGAGGATCAGACCATGGATATGAAGGATGAGAAAGCCAAAGGCACTCAATCAGAATGGCATGAATAAAGAAGCCAAGACTATAATAATAATTTGCAGAGCCTAAGAGACACAATTAAATATAAAAATATTTGTGTCATAGGGGTACTTGAAAGAAAACAAGACATTCAAGAACTATTTGAAGAAATAATGATGGAAAACTTCCCTAACTTGGTGAAATAGATGCACAACCCTAGGAGCTTTGAAAGCCCCAAGGAAAAGGAACCCAAAGAGGCCTACACCAAGACACATCCTAATTAAATTGCCAAAGGTTAAATTCAAAGAGAGAATCTTAAAAGCAGTAAGAGGAAAGCAGTCAGTTACCTATAGGGGAGCACCCATAAGATTGGCAGTTGAATTCTCAAAAGAAACTATGC
The DNA here is from genome assembly GCF_902729225.1 of Pteropus medius. Classification (NCBI taxonomy): domain Eukaryota; kingdom Metazoa; phylum Chordata; class Mammalia; order Chiroptera; family Pteropodidae; genus Pteropus; species Pteropus medius. Next base: position 80,708 of record NW_024353592.1, read on the forward strand.
AGGACAGAAGGGCTTGGCACAAAATATTCAATGTGATGAAAACCCAGGGTCTACAACCAAGAATACTTTATACAACAAAACGATCATTTAGAGTCTAAGGACAGATAGGAGCTTCACAGACAAAAATAAGCTAAAAGAATTTATCAACACCAAGCCAGTATTACAGGAAATATTGGAAGGACTCCTTTAAGAAGAAAAAACATGTATCAAAAATAGGAATAAGAATGGTAATAAATGCATTCCTATGAACAAGAAACTCAAATGAAAAAGAATCAGTGCTCCAACTAAAAGATAGGGTGTCTGAATAGATAAGAAAACAAGACCCCAACAAATGCTGCCTACAAGAGACTCACCTCAGATTAAAAGATACGCACATACTAAAAAGAAGGGGATGGAAAATGATATTGCCTTGATAGACCTACAGGGTGTTGTGCTGAATGCAGTAAGTAAGACAGAGAAAGACAAATATACCATGATTTCACTTCTGTGTGGAATCTAAAGAACAAAAGAAACCCCAACAACAAGAGAAACAGAAATAAACTCACAGATACAGAGATCATTTTGAGGGCTACCAGGTGGGAGGGGGATTGGGTGGGATGGCGTAAAGGATAAAGGAATTAAGAAATTCAAATGGATAGTTACCAAATAGACATGGAGATATAAAGTGTAGCATAGGAAAAATAGTTAACAATGTTGTGATAGATATGTAAAGGGGAAAAGTGTACTAGATTTAGTGGGGCGATCACCTTGTGAGTTATATAAACCTCTAATCACTATGCTGTACGACTGAAACTAATATATTTTTGTATGCCAACTATGATTGAAAGAAACTTATTGAATTGTACAATGTAAATACGAGCAAAATTGTCTACTATATTTTAGTAAAGTCAGGTGAAAAAATCACCAAATTTACTTTATCTATGATCTCTAAAAATACTAGGTATTATAATGAAATAATTTACACATGAAAAAAGAGACTGATTTTGTCACTGATTTTTACCATTTTTACTTCCCCATGGAAGGTACAAAAAAAAAGGCCACAATAAACATCTGTAAAATGACTTTGAGATTATTTCTCAATAGTAGTTGAAAACTTTCCCAGAGTTGGATCTGCTAAGCAACAGGGTACAGATTCAGAGACAGGCAGGAGTAGCAATTCCCTGATTTAAACATTCTTTGAGATGTTACGTGAGTCTCCCCAGAACTTCCAGCAACCTCTGAGTAGATGCAGTGGCTATTGTCCTCTCTGTGACTATGGGGCCATATGACTGGACATCGTTATGGGGAGGGTGCTGTGAGCCAAAGTGCTTGGTTCAAAGGGAAGTGCTCGCACTTTCTGCATTTGTCACTGGCATGCACACTTGGTGGGTGAAAGGCCAGGTGTGATCTTTAGAGGCATGGAGCTCATGGAAGAAATTAACTTCCTTCACGTTCACATGCTTCACAAGATCAAAGCAGGTATCACAAAGTGTGGTGGGCGAAGCACAAAGGGTGCGGGTTTCAACAGGCCTAATTCTAAATCGCTTTGCTTCTGAAGCAATGCACCCTGTTTACCTGCTCTGTCCCTGAGTGTGATATAACTGGGGCCCTAGGTTCATTGTCTCTGGGTTCGCTCTGTCACTGGGTATGCTGTGTGTCTGGATCTTCTGTCCCTAGGCCTGCTCTGACTCTATGTCTCCTGTCCCTGAGTCCACTCTGTCTATGGGTTGGCTGTCTAGGGTTCTGCTCTGTCCCTCCATCGGCTGTCCCTATGTCCGCTCTGTCCCTGGGTCTACTCTGCTCCCTTAGTACACTGTCTTTGAGTCACTCTGTCCTCGAATACACTGTCCACTTTGTCCCTGATTACACTGTCCCTGAGTACACTGTCCCTGAGTCCATTCTGTCCCTGAGTACACTGTCTCTGGGTCTGTTCTGTGACTGGGTGTACTTTCCCTGGATCCACTTTGTCTTTGGGTGTGCTGTCACTGGGTGTGCTCAAATCTTGATTTTGCTGTTTCTGGGTCTACTCTGTCCCTGGGTACACTTTCTCTTGGTCCAAATCATCCCTGTGTGCCAGAACCTGGATGCGCTTGGTCCCTGATGTGCTATCTCTGAATTCAACCTGTCCCTGGAAGTATGGTCCCTGGGTCTGAGCTGTCTCTGAATGTACTGTTCCTTCAATCCACTGAGTCCTTGTGTCTGCTGTCCCCATGTCAGCTCTGTCCCTTGGTCTGCTTTCTCTAGATTCACTCTGTCCCTGGGTCTGCTATCACTGGGTCTATTCTGTCCATGGGTGCACTATCCTTGGGTCCGCTCTGTCACTGGTTGTTCTGTGTCAGCTGTCCCTTTGTCATTGGGCACAGTGTCCCTGGGTCTGCTCTGTCTTTGTGTCTGCTGTCTCTGGGTCTATTCTGTCCCTGGGTCTCTGGATCCACTATGTTTCTGGATTGACTGTTCCTGGGTCCATTCTTTTTCTGAGTCTGCAGCATCTTTGTTGTCTGTCCCTGGATGCAACATCCCTGGGTTTATTCTTTCTATGTCTGATGTACCTGGGTCTACTCTGTCTCTGGGTCAGCTGCCACTGAGTCCACTGTCATTCATCTGCTCTGTCCCTGGATATGCTGTCCCTGAGTCTGCCTTGTCCTGAGTGAGCTGTCTCTAATACCACATTCATCCTGGGTGCCTAGTACCTCAGGTTGCTCTCTAAATCTCTAAATCTGCTGTTTCTAACTCTGCCATCCTGGGTTTGCTTTGTCCCTGGGTGTACTCTGTCTGTAGGTGTGCTATTTCTGGGTCTGCTCTGTTCCTAGGTCTCCTGTCCTTGAGTCCACTCTGTCTGTAGATTGGTTATCCAGGGTTCTGCCTTATCCCTCTGTCAGCTGTCTCTGGGTCCACTCTGTCTCTGGGTTCACTCTGTCTCTGAGTGCACTGTCTCTAGATACTGCTCTGTGCCTGGCTGTGTGTTCCCTAGGTCCACTCTGCTTTTATTATTGCACTGTCCTAGGTGTGCTCAAACCTTGTTATACTGTCCCTGGGTATTCTGTCCCTAGGTCTGTTCTGCCTCTAGGTTCGCTCTGTCCCTGGGTCTGCTTACACTTTGGGAAACCCAGTGGGCAATGGAGTTGGAAGCAGCCTCAGCCTAACGGGGAGGGGGGATGTTCCAATGGTCCTTGGGCAAATGCCATACACTCCTTCAGAAAGGCTGGTTAAACCGGTCATTACAGAGAAGCAATTTTAGATGTTTCCAAGAACTGTTAGTATATGTTTCTTATTATTTTAATGTTTAAGAACATAGTTTATTATTATACATTGAAGTATATCTCACTAATATGCCTATTCCAGAAAGTGTGTATATATGTGCACATATTTAAACAGTAGACATAACTTGAATTCTAGTTTGTCACTAATAGATTATGAAATTATTTGCACAAAAATTTAAGCCAGTAATTACTGAATGGATGTTTAATGTCCATGTATGTATGTGATTTCCTGTCACACAAGTTTCTGGCATTTTCACCAATAAGATGCACCTTAATTGGTTTTTGCCCTATTAATTCCAGATTATAAAGATTTTTGTCTCCTGAGTGGAGTATATTACATGATTCACTTCCTTTTTTCTCTGCTTTATCAGACGTGCGTGGCCAATAATCAGAGTCACTGGCCCTGGTGAGTTCATCGTCAGGCCGTAACCTGACTGAGCATAACCTCACTGGTGATGTCATTTCTTACTTCTTGTGTCACCAGTGAGCCTGGGCCAATGTGTCATAGGCATGATGCCCGAAAGACATGATGAGAGGAAGGGTGGGCTCTGTATCTGGGGCTCCCTGACAGCATCAGCCCCTCCTCCTTGGCTCAGGCCTCTGTCAGCACACAGCGGACTGTGGCAACAGCTGCTGGGCCTCAGCACCAGCCTACTCACCAGGGCGTATCCCCAACCCACAGTGGCGCATGGCCACCATCCTGGTCCTCCTGAAGCATGCTGGACTTTGCTTGTGTCGAACAGCAACTCTCATCCACCCTTTGCCAATCTCCACCTTAGTATCAAATGTCACTGTGCCCATGCATGATCTTCCAGAACTCGCTCTGCCTGTGCCCTTTCTTAATGGGAAAGTGTCTCTGTTCATTAGGACTTGTCTCAGTACCTCTACTCTCACCCCAGGGTGTCCTTCCCACCACTGCCATATCACATCGTTTTCTTCATACTGTGATTTTTAGCTCTCACTGCCTTTCCTGTGACTGTCTCCTTCACTAAAGCAAACTGCCAAGGGAAGGAACACATGTTTTCATCTGATAGTTCCAGGCCTGATATCTTGTATATGGTGGTTTTTGCTGAAAAACACATACATGTTGGGAGGTGAGCATGTGCTCAGTCAGTCAGGGTGCATACCCCAGCAGAAGAAATCAGTGATTCAGATGAACTCTGGGTCTTCTCTCTTAAGTCGCTGAGAATCCACATAGAGGAGGACAGGGGTTTAACTGGTTGGCTTCTGTGAGGTAGAGTGGCATAAATGACCCCTTACCTCCACTTATACCCTAGCTTTGGAAGATCTAGCTGGACATGTGTCCACCCAGCTGGCAGCTCATGTCTTACTTTCCCATACATCTTGTTCTGGCCTCTGGCTATAGATACTTGCTGATAGAGCGTGAGCAGAGCAATGAGGGCAGGTTCCAAATGAGAGGGCCATGGCTGCTCGTGCTTGTTTCTGTCTCTTGTGGTCAGGGTTGATGATGTAGTCTCTGACCAGGGTACAGAAGCCTCAGAGTCTGGATATTCAGAGTAACACGGTGAGAACACTCTGGGTCCCTGAACCACCAAGTGTAGTGACTCAGTGGAGACCTCATGACAGATGCAGAAACCAAGCTGGGTGATGATGACGAGTACCCATATTTTCTATCTTTCTGCTGGTCTCGGAGCTGTCATCTCTGGATGGGCGACTGATGGTTTTACCATCTTTAAGCTGTTTTTTTTTTTTTTTTTGTCACAGTAGCTGAACATGTCCCTAAGTGATACCCGTGGGTCCATGTATCATCAGGCTCAGTCACTGGGCACTTTCAACACCTGTGTGCTGCTGTATGGAACATCACCAACCTACTTTCATGGTATCAGGACAAAGGCTCTTAATGTAGCTTAAAAATTGTAATTTCACCACTTTCTATGGTTTGCCTTCCTTCGATAGGCAACTGGCATGATTCTGGTCTCTCTTTTGCATTTCAGTATGTACATCTGGGCATATTGTATATTTATATATAAAAGGAGCACACGGACCCTTTCATCTGCAACTCAGACCAGCTGTAACATTTGACAAGATATTGCCAAATTTCCAGGATAACAGAAAGAGCGATTTCATAATGAATAATGCACAGCTTGCTATGAGATTGGTTCTTCCTGAACCCTCTGCCACCAGCCCCTTTCCCAGGGTCCTGGCAGGCAGTGTCCTGGCAGGGCTCCTAGCCCACCTTGTATCAGAGTCAGCTCACAGCAGTTTGAGACCAACTTCCTGACAAAAGCTGCTCTCTCAGACTGCACTTCTGGTCTCAGAGGCCTCTCCTTCCCAGGGGGATTGGCCCTGGGATGGCTGGCACTCCCTATTATGGAGAAATGATCCAGGATGCCAGGCCCAGAAGACAAAGCCACACCAGAGGACAGCAGTGAGAACAGGGCCATCTCCTTGCAACTGGATTTAACTTTTCCGGTTTCACAAAAGAGTGTATGAGCATCAGAGAGCTTAAACAGCTTCTCCTAAAAATCGCATGGCTTTTAAGTCCCAGAACCAGCCCTTGTACCCAGTGTTTCTGTGATGGATGCTACCTGATGACCTGCACCAGAACCTTGGGAGCTTGTTAGAGCGGAGACAAGATCTCGATCCCGTTTGGGAAGTGTCTCTCAAGTTGTTTGGTGGTGAGTCTTAGCTTTGAATTGGATTTTTAATAAACTCCTCAGGTGATTCCAACACAGTAATATTTGGCGGCACTATTTTATGTCACATGGGGCACATTGGTCTCAGACATTTTTATGGTTTCTTTGACTGCTTACTGCCTCTGGCATACAAAACAAATGATTCACGAAAAGAGGAGTAAATCTCAAAATATAGTGAAACTTAGTGCTGGTCAAGACAGAGCTTTGGGGATAGCTCTCTGGATGCATTGTCATGTTAGCTACAATCTCCACTGGAGTTTGAAGGGCATCTTCCTTCAGTGCTTCCAGTACTACTTCCTGAGTGACACTCAGCAACCAGGCTCATGGAGAACATCAAACAAGTACAGTCCAACCCTCAGATTGCCTGTTATGTCTATGAGGGAGATCGAGTTACATGTAGAAGACAAATCGGAGTAATAAAATGAGTGCACAGTGTGTCCTGACTTATAGCAGCAGATACTGGGTGGGATGGAAGCAGTGAAGTGAAAAACCACAGGCAGCAGTCAAAACAAAGAAGGCTTCAGAGGTGGTGCTGGGATTGAGTCTGCAGGAACAGAGCTGATTTGGGACTCAGGCATGATGGAGTCCATGTGATGGGGACAGGAGAAGCAGAGGTACCTACTGCCCTCCTTCAGGGTTAAAGATGCTGCTCTTTGGAACAGGCTCTGATTTCCTGAGCCTTTAAGATGGAAATTGGAATACAAACAGAACCTCTGACTATCTCCTACATATCAGTCTAAAAGTGTGTGTGTGAGGAAGGCCAGGGCTGTGGGCCCAGCCAGGAGACCAGGGCGGGGCTTGGCCAGGGAGGTAGCCAGGGCCACTGCTAAAGGGTGACAAGGAGAGTGGAGACACACTTGCAGCCTGGAGTCCCTACTGGGGTCCCTACTGGGGTCCCTACTGGGAGAGGTGGGATAGGCAGATGGGAGTGGGAAAATTTTTGTGACAGGACCACCCATGGCCTCCAGGAGGGCTGCCTGGATGAACCAATAGGCAGCTCTGGTAGCTCTTATAAATTTTGGGCCCAGAGACACATCCTTCCCTGTCCCCAGGTCAGATTGCCTTCAGACCTGAATGTTTATTTTATTTTATTTTCCTTTGAAAACAGACTTTACATCATTGACACTCCTCTCAAAAACTTCTGTACTAAATTCCTGTTTCTAAGCCAGTGCCTCTGACTCAGACAGTATGCATTTCAAAACTCTGTGAACATAATTTCATATATGAAATCATTGTCTCACATTGAGCCCACTCTGCTAAAACCATGCCTCACGTCACTAATACACAATCAGATTGATTCATGGTGTACTTCCTCAAATATCTGGATAACCATACGTTTGCAAATTCCTTATTAACATAGCGGTAAATGTTATCACAAACTAAAAATTTTATCATGATCAAAGTTTTTGGTCCTTCAATTTTATTTCCAGAATATTCAGTTGCATGACTGTGAGGGCTTGTGGCACTCTCCCGGTTGGACCCAGTTCGAGAAATTTTGTCTCCCTTTATTTTAAGCAACATGATAAATGTTAAATATGAAGATGGGACTGCTTCAAAGCAGCCAGCAGACAACAAAGTTCTCCCTTGGAATCCACTTCAGATGCTGTGCTGCAAAGAAACACTCTCTTCTGTCCCCTTTGCCTTTGATGACAGCTTTAAAAACTATGAAAACGGAGAGAGCCAAGTGTGCAGTCCTTGGCAATTTCATAATAGTCCATGCAGGAAAAAGTTTGCTGGAAAAAGTTATTAGCTTTTCTTTACAATGACAGAAAACAGCTGCAATTCAAAAGGCATGGGTTTTGCTGCCCATCCTCCTGGCAGACAGTTAGGTAATCACGTCTTCCAGGTGGTGCTTTCAGTGAAAGGCTTGGAGGGTCATGCCTCAGATGCCTGTGCTGGAGCCTCTGTCCCAGTCAGTGTGGTTAGAGGGAAAGATGCTGATTCTCTTCAGGCAAATCTGCTATCCCATATGTAACTAGCCCGTGTGTCTTTGATGAGCATGCCGGCTGCCCGCGATGCTCGGTAGTAGTAATAACCATTGCTGTTGTTTACCAGGCCCATAGTGACTGAGCAATCCCTGTATACATAGCCTTTTATCAAAATAGTTTTAATCAAGAAATTTGTTGCTTGTACCAAGCAAGTGTTCTTACTTTTTAAAATCTTTTCCCAAGACTGGTGTCTGCCACATCACTTTGGTTTCCTTGTCAAGCACAGTCCTAGCCTGGGGCATGCCAAGGTACCAAGGTATGGCAGGCCATCCAGAGCCCTGACAGCTCACAGTAGAGTGAGCAGTGACGTCACAATGTTATGTCATTCTGCGGCCATGTTAAGCTGGAGTTTGCACAGGTGCTCTAGACAGTAGTTGTAGGGTCGAGTGACACGTCTTAAACTCTGAACATGTGCATTGCTTTGAGGGACCAAGCAATACTCAAGGGTCCGCTGACCTCCTGTCATAGGCACACCCAGCTGCATCTGCTCAGCCTCCTACATTAAAGGCCTCTTTATGCTGCAGAATTCACAGCCATTTGTTGCTTTTGTTCCTTTTGTTCCTTAAAAGTGGAAGACTCCCCAAGTCAGGCACTGGATCCTAGTTCTTCTGAGGCTCTTCATGGTAGAAAAATTCCTGATAGGGAACCTTGCTGAGCTGTTCACTCAGGTGCCTGTTACTTGAAATGCTGTTCCCCATAGTTTTGCTCACAGTTAGGGTCAGAGGACTCAGGCACATCCCCCATGCCCTGGCAATACAGCAGGTCAGCTTGTCTGGGGCTCACTGACAATAACAAGAAGATACCTCGGAACTTCTTGCCATTGTGACCAGTGTCTGAGGGGTCACCATATACGCACAGCTGCTTAGATGAAGACAGTTCTAATGGGAGGTTCCCTGGGTACCACCTGGGTGGCCTTAGAACCATTATGAAACCCACATTCTTGTGCCCAACATTTCAGATAGTGAAACTCACAGTGTCTGGGTTTAGAGCAAAGAGAGGGTCACTGATGAAGAGCTGCCAACTGAGAGAGGTGTCTCGTACCCATTGTGCTCACTCAGCCAGGTGAAGGGTCTCAGAGTTAGTGTGGGGGCCGGGTTGTGCTGCGTAGGCAGGTGAGTTTAGCTAGAGGACCCAGGCCCAGGCTGTCTGTGGTCAGGCATCTGCCTAGACAGCATCCTCTTGCTCAAAGAGTCTGTGTTCAGTCCAGGGCATATCTAGTCCTTCAGATCTCGGTGACCAGAGACCAGTGTCTTTACTGAGACTTCTTCACCTACGTGACCATGGCTGGTCTTTGCTGTCCCTGAACACTAACATGACACATCATCGAACAGGGCTGGACCAATCTGGGGAGCCCTGAAGTCACTAAAGTTGGTGTCTGACTGCAGGCATAGTGCTGATATATGGAGGCACCTCAAGAGAAGTAACTGCAGGAAGGTGAACCTGAGGCCAGGCCAGAGGAAACTGTGGCAGTTACTTGCCTCATTCCCTTGCATGGGGCACAAAGGGTGACCATCCAGCCTGCTGCTGGGGTGGCAGGCTGTGGCCTCACGAAGCTGAAGGAGAATGCTGTCTTGGGAAGTATCTCTTTACTCACCAGAAACTCAGTCAGTGCTCACAGTCCTCCTCAGCAGGGTCCCCTGGATCCAGCAGCACTGTCATTTGGTCCTAGAAATGTTGAATTTTTCTGGCTATGCCTGCCTTCCTACAGCTCACATTACAGTGCCAGACAGATCCTTTAATCCAGGGCCTTAGACAGAGGTGGAGACCATGCTGGATGCCTCCTGTGAGGCCCTGGTGGTCCCTCAGTACAGTCCTCATGAGAAGTGGTTCATACATGCCTACTGAGTTGGCATTCAGGATCCAGGCCAGACAGCAGACTGAAAGATTGGGCCAGACCCAGCTCCTCCCTCCCCAGAGGATCGCACCAGGTGACAATTAACATCAGGCACCTGAAGAAGAGGAAGAAGTAACAACCAGGGGCTTAAAATGCTCTGAAGTGCACATTCAGGTAATGGGCATCCATCCTGCACTCTGGACAGAGTTCTGACTGTGCACCATGACAACAGCAGCACATAGGAGGTCTTTTTTTCAAAATATTCATGTCTTTAACTCTTGGAACTAGTGGATGAATTGGTACAGAGCCAGCTGGGTCTTCCAGAGGACCTGGCTTCCTGCATGAGCCAAATTTCAGCATAGTTTGGTATGAAGAAGAGCTTCTGATGCCATTCTGACACATATGTCGTGTTTTGGATGCAGCACAGTAGATTTGCATCTAAATCAGTACCTTACAATTCCATGTCTTCGTTCTGTGCAGCCACCTCCTGCCGTGCTGCTCATGGGTCATGGTTTTATTCTCTTGTAATTTTTAGTGTCTATAACCCTGGCCAGGATGAACATTTTCACCTATAATCATTTTTTATTTTATAAAATACTTGTGTAAAACATTTCTTGATATATAATTGTGCCCAGCACCTTCTTTTTGGTTTCCAAGGCTGAAATTGTTGACTCTTTTAGATTTGATGTTTAATTATCTTCAATTCTCATGTTGCAGTTAAAGACATCCTAGCAAAAGCACCCGATTGACTGTGGAGAAAATGGATCCATGGGTCTGAACTTACGGCTGGGTCCTTGTTTCCATGTTTTTGTTTCTGAGATAGGCTGCCAGGCATCTTGGAGCTGGTGTTATTCTCAAAGAGACATGGTCTGAAAACAGAGTAGACACTCAGTGTACCCCTGGAGTTGCAAGAAGAGAAATACCCTCTGCAGTCTGTGTGAATTCAAAATGGTGTTTGCTGCAGGTTAGAAAGTATCATTAATACAATATGGGTCATTAGAACTAACCGTGGGTTTACACCCATAGTTACTGAGACACAAGAATAGAAAATACTTTAAAATTCACAAATAGTCCCTTACAGTGAACTTTTCATTTGGAGTCTTGCAGTTTCTCCTCACATGAATGACAGGGCATTCCCGGTCTTGGTCATGCCTCTGACCACTGGGAGCTTCTGGGACATTGGAAACAGTGTACTGAGGAGCATGACGCTGGGGAGGTGGTGAGACTGCACAGGAGGAACAGCCATGTAGATGTCCTTTCCCGGTGGCTTCTTGCGCAGTCCAATCCTTCCACATCATGGTGCCTTCTTGAGGCTAGTTCCTGCAAATCTCAATTGCTGCCTCTGGATTCAAGCTTCCCTGTTTTTTTTGTTTTTGTCCAAAGTAAATGTTTACTGCTGCTCTGGGTACAAATAGCTCAGAAGTGACTTCTGGGGACCAGAATGGGATGACCTAAATTAACTATTGGACACATTAAGAATACATTTGAAAATTACATGGAAAAAATAATTTCATTTTTCCATTTATTTAAAAATTAGCAAAAAAAAAAATGCTTTTGTGTGATGAGCTTAAAACATTTTCCTATGTCATTCTGTTCCACTCCAATGCACTGAGAAGACATTTTCTGTGAGGCACTAATAATTTTGAAGCCTGCTCTCAGGCCATGCACATGATTTGAACCCTGTAGGAATGAATTTTTCTCTAACTGAACACTCTGACAGTTGGAGTTGAAATTCTTAGTTGAACCAGTTAACTCTGGAGACTGTGGGGCACAGCTGTCGACTGCTCACAGCTTCCAAAAGAAGAACAGTGACATTACCACCAGCACATTAAAAGCTCTGTGGTTAATTCTCCTTTGTCCCATAACCTCTGTTGCCATGGTCTCATGTGAAAATTCCTGTACAAGATGTTGTCTCACTCAAAAAAAAAAAAAGATTTTTTGATAACCAGGGACATTTTCACATATTTCTAATAAACCATGACATGACTGACAGCTGTCAACAAAGTCCAAGCAACACACTTGTTCTCAGGAATTATGTTTTCCTCATTCTAGACAACTATACACAGAATATGTTTCACTTTGATCGTAATTAGGAGGGAATAGAAAAAGAAACGGAGGACCTTGGGTTTATTTTTATCCTGAATTAGAACAAATATTGCCATCATTATCATCTTCAAAAACTTACATGATCATCTCTCTATTATAAAACTTTGCCCAAATCTGCGATGAAATAAATGATTTCAAATGTCTCTAATTGTTGTCAAGAAGGTTATCAGTAAAACTCACAAGGCTGCATCAGTTTATTTTAAGTTTTTGACCCACCTGACTTACCACTAGCTTTTCTTTTTATAAATGCCAACACCAAGTAAAATTGTTTTTATTCCTGGTTGGATTTTTAATACTTTATATGTCACTTTATGTCATATCTGTACATTTGTTCCTTGGTGGAGACTTCACGGTATGCTAAGACACTTTCATAGCCTCTGGTGCTGGAGGGCCTGCTTCATCAGGCTAATGCTCTCTGTCACAGATTTTGTTTTGGAAAAATTTACCCTGACATCATCTCTGCCTGGGGATGCAGCTGCTAATGCTGCCTGCTATGGGGAGCCCTGTGAATATGACAACAGTGATTCTAGGTTCTCCCAGGGGAGAAAGACAGAGTGTTGTTGGTCCCCATGCACTGGTCTCCCACCAGTTGCAAGACATGCAAGCCCACATGCTGCTCACACCTGTGGGTTCCCTGATAAGCACCTGGATTCCCTAGGAAAGGGGCTCTGTGGCATCCATGACCGGGCATGCTCTGTGGTCTAGGGCCATGGCTGCCGACTAATCTGACTTTAGTACTTTAACATCTGCCACCACCACCCCAGTGCCTGCTGGCTGCATAGATCAAGCCAGTTTCCATCACTGCTTTACTTCTGGCATCTCCTGAGAGTGGCACGTAGGCTTGACCCCAGCAAGCACAAAATGCACCAGTGAAAAAAGAGTATGCTTAACGTTCCACAAGTTAGACATGCAGCTTCCCCGCTCTGTAAAACATGCACTGGCCACACAAGATTAAAGCACAAAGGCATATGGTGGTAATTATGTAATTTAACATTTGCGTCTGTTCTCGGATCTCTCATTGTTTCCAGCTCAGCGTCTGATCATCAACACTGAGCAGAATTTTCACATGTTGATAATTCAAAGTAACCATACTCACCTAAGTGAAACAAAATGCTCAAAAGGTTTCTGTAACTTTTTAGGCCTAAAATATATCTGCTTACATGACAGGTCTCTGGGAAGTACTAAAAACTGAGAAATTTGAAATTGTCTGCATGTAAGTAACAGCGAGCACTACATATTGATTTACTTATAGCATATCTGCATTCCTGGGGAATGTGCTGAAAAAGACTTAGAAGAAATTGCCATATTATTTTTAATATGTACTTTATTTGGTGTCCTTTACCATGCAACACAGTTCCTCACTAATAGAAAAAACAAGAGAGAGGTTTATGTGCCTCACTACAGAACTGTATTTTCACAATCACATTATTTTTTTTTTTACATTAAAAATGGATCTAGAAAGAATTGGGGAAGTTCTATGAATGCCTCAAGACTGGAACAGAAAACACATTATTCTAAGAAATGTTTATTTCACCTCTATGTCCCAAGTCTATTCATCTAATCATCAAGAAAAAAAAATGAATAAATTCTACATTTGGATTCAGCAAACACCTTTTAGAACCCGGACTGTGGGCCGCACAAGTGGTTCCAGTTTAAAGCTAATCTGCTATCTTGATATCTGGGTGAAGCCAGGACCTTGACCACTTCCCCACGGGTGAGCTGTGAATGTGTACTCAGGACTCTGGGCTGATTACAGGATTTCCATTAGGTTTTTCTCTTGGACAAGGCTCTCCCCTTTCCCTCAAAGTTATCTATCTCTAAGCTTTGGCATTGTAACCTCCCAGCACCTGATCCCTTTGATCATCTGACATTCTCATTGCTTAGGAGATGGTCTGTGTGGTGAAAGGCCCAGTGGATGCATCTTGTCCTACTGCCATCCAGGACTTACATGTGGCTGTAAATTCCCTATCAATCTCATTAAATGATAAGCAGGACTTGTTTGAAAAATAATAGGCTGAGAACAGAAGTCAGAAATGGGAGAGTCATGAGTAGACACACTGGCGAACTCACAGCTTTACCATGTTCAAATTTATTTTTCTTTTCAACAAAGTGCATACAAATGTCTTTAATGATTCACAAACACAGTAATGATTGACTTAAAACATCAGAAACCCATAAAAAGCACACTATTCAGAGATATCTCTTTGCCTTTTGAACTCAAAGTTTCTCCCTGTTTCTGCATTGCAAATGTCACCCAGAACTGGTGGGGAAAAGTCTCCTTTCAGCATTTGTGTTCCATGTCGTTGTGCATGCACCCTTAGCAGTTAGTGAACTCGTTAATAAACCCAGCTTGGGAGCTAAGTGATTAAAGCTACAAAATGAATATTCATTGATATATATTTGAATAAAAAATGTTTCATCATTCTTCCCCTCCTTCCAAAGAATTCTGTATTTCTGCTGCGCCCAGCATTGGATTCTTTTCTGAGATAAAATATTTCTTTTAAAACAAACAAGCATTGTGCTTTTCTCAAAATAATTGCCATTTTGTTTCTAATTATCATGATGAATACAGGTTCAAGTAAGCCATCTGGATCAAATGTCTCAGAACGCATTTTTTGGTGATGATGCCAAGAAACTTCACAGAGAAAAAATGAAACAGAGGAAAGAGGACGACCTTGCAATATTGAATCAGGTCCTTGACCATTTTTCAGTTGGATTATTTGTTTTTTTGCTTGTGAGTTGTATGAGTTCCTCAGATATTCTGGATATTAGGCCCTTATCAGAGGCTCAGTTTGCCTCTGATATTTCCTTCCATTCAGATATTTGCCTGTGCCTCATTAGTGATATCTTTGGCTGAGAAGAAGCTTTTTAGTTTGATACAGTCTCTTGCATTTATTTTTGCTTTCACTACCATTAAAACTTCTCTAAATCCAAGATGCTTGAGTTTAGTACTTGTTTTCATCTATGTGATTTATTGTTTCACATTTTATATTCATTCTTTGATCCATTTTGAGCTAATTGTGTTGTATAGTTACAGAGAATAGTCTAGTTTCATTCTTTTACATGTGGCATTCCAATTTTCCCAGCACTGTTTATTGAAAAAGTTTTCTCTTGTTTTTGGCTCCTTTCTCTTGTTTTTGCCCATATATTATGAAGATTTATTACTCAGCTATTTCATCCCATTGGTCTGTGTCTGTTTTTCTGTGTCTATTTGCTACTGGGTTACAGGAGCAGATAAAGACCATGGGAGCAGCGAGCACTTTCCAGAGTTTGTGGAGGGGTTGTGTTCTGAGTTAACACCACAATAATCAAGTTCAGAGATTGTTGTGAATAGCTGATTTCTCAGATCTTAAAACATAATTATTGCAGAATTTAAATGAGCAGGGTTTAGAAGAGACTACTCTGATTGATTGGCAAAATTCATTTTATTGAGTGAGAGCTCTGTTAGCTCCTCCCCGCTACCCCACTTCCTTTACTAGTCAATTCAGACAATTTCTATAGTATAACTTTTGACAAGGCTTTAAAAAATTGCAAGGACTATAAATTTTTCTGGTTCTAGCAGACCTAGATACTTAACATTGAGAATTTCAGTGACTTTTCATTGAATTAGTTGTTGATAAGCAAAACTTACTTCCACCTAATCCTGTATAAGTAAGTAAGCAAGTTTTTAGTTTAGCCTAGGAGAAAGCAAGTATCTGAGTGCCCAGTTAAGGTACAAATTAAAAGATGAGGTGAAGAGTAACATCATGGAAAATTATAATGGAAAGTGCAAGAATTAGTTCTTTATTGAAACAAGCAATATTGAAAACTGTCAAAAACATCTAGAAGGTGAAAAGGTAATCTGTAAAATGGGAAAAGGTACATCTACATCATATATCTGATAAGGATATACTATCCAGAACATACAACTCAAAAAGGTGACAAAAATCTGTGAAAGGAACTTGAATAGACATTTCTTCAAAGGAGATGTATAAGTTAAGCACATGAAATGAGGCTTAACATTAGTAATCAGTAGGGAAATGCAAATCAAAGTCCTGAGATAGCAGCTTCATAGTCACTAGGCCTCTAGGTAAAATTAAGGAAAATTTGGAGAAACTAGAACTCTTGTAAACTGCTTGGGGAAATATAAAATCGTGCAATTGTGGAAAAGAGTTTGGTTACTTAGAAAGTTAATAATATGGTAGAGCAATTCAACTCTATATTCAAGAGAATTGAAAAGGGTAAACAAATGCATATGTTTGTTCATAGCACTATTCACAGTAACTCAAAAGAGACAACTGCAATAAACATTAAAAAACTCTGATACACGATGGTATATTATGCAATCAAAAGAAGAAAGTGCTGATGCCTGCTATAATACTGATGAATCTCAGTGCTAAGTTAAAGCTGGATACAAGAGATTAGATATGATTCTAGTTACATAAAGTTGTATAAAATTTACTGGAGTTTTGATGCTTTGACATCTGAGGTTGGTGACTCTGGAGGGACTGCCCCTCCCAGGGCCAGTTAATTCTTAAGACATATTGAAACAACTACCCCTGAGCACAGCTCGTGAAAACCAACCAATCCAGAGCTCAGTTTTCCAGCTGGTTCCCACAATTTGGGCCACTGACCGCCTACCTTATACCTCAGAGCTTGGTATTTGGCAGCTAGGTACCAGTTCCTGTGCCCCAGACTCCACTGAAGTTATTCAAATTAGGCAAACCTGCTCCTGCTTACACTGTTTAACCTGCACCTTTACAAGCAAACAGTAAAGGCTCCTGCTCACACTCCCCTTCCTGCCTGATATTGGTGCTTCCCGTGTGGCACCCCTGTAGTGTGCCCTCTTCTTTTGGGAACTGTGGGTGTAACTTGTTTTCATCAGCAATTGTTTCCTGATCTGTTGACTTCACTTTACCTAAATAAAACCTGTAGTTTAAAACATGATTAGATATATTCACAGTGACAGAGAAAATTGGTGTTTGCCAAAGGCAATGAGGAGATGGAATGGGAAGTGACTGATTCACAGGCGCAGAGTTTACTTTTGTGAGGATTAATTGTTTGGCACTAGACATAGGTAGTATTTATACAACACCACGAATGTATTAAATTCCACTTAGATGTATATTTAAGAATGTTAATTTTATGTTACAGGAACTTAAATAAAAGACAAATAATACGAAGCAGTTCTAGGTTTATATATCAGTATTGAAATATGGACACCTTAATTCCCCAGTCCCATTTTAGGATTACCAGACTCTTACATCATCATGTACTTTAGAAAGATAACTAAAATTCTCAATGCATACTCCCTTGCGTGCCTATCATTTTCCTTACTGAGAAAACGAGGCAAGGAATTGGAAATAAAATAGTAAAAAATGCACTAATTTTTGCTCAAGATATAGAATACATATCCAGTCACTATTTTAAAAAAATTCATAAAACATTTAAAAACTTTCTTCAAACCTAATCAAAAATGCTGTGTGAGAATTGTAAAAGTCATTCTTGCATATTAAGAAAATATGGACTTTGTTGACTCGTAGGCAATACCATGCTACCTGTGTATTAAGATAGACATGGCTTTTCTTAAGCAACTTCTTTAATAGCTAAACTGTTATATACTAGCTCTTTTGAAAGGGCTAGAATCAGAACATAAGTAATGCCGTATTATTCCACTGTATTTCCTATTTGCTCACTGGTATGTGATAAACGAGGGTTTCATGTAACATTACATTCAATAGAAGGTGTTCTGAATGTATAAAATAGTTTCCAAATCCACAATGACAATTTTAATCCAATTTTAATCAAACGAACTTTTAATCCAATCAAAACACGAAAAAACCATCTCATACTATGGGTTTAACATCTTACACTCTCCAGTTTCAATGCTCTGATGTCCGCCTCTTTATCATTCATTGTATATATTTTCAATGTAGAGAGAAATTCATCAGCGAAATTTCTTGAATTTTTAACCAGGCTCGTTTCCCCGCCTCCTACCAGGCCCTGTCCCCCGCACCCCACTCTCGCCCCAAAACAAATAAAACACTCGATTCTGAATGACTAGATTTTTTTTATTAGTTAATGTGTTTCAGCATTTATCTTTGTTCTCTTTTCTCCAGATTGTTTGGCTATGATTCATTACATTCTATATAATTTTATGATCACTTTTTCCAACTCTGCAAAAGTAAGTATTCGTTGGAATTTTAAAAATACAGACTTTTTTATAGCAGTTTTAGGTTCACAGGACAATTGTGTTGAAAGTACAGTTTTCTTCATCTCCCTCATACATGCACAGCCTACCTGACCATTAACAACACCCACAAGAATTACAATCGATGAACTAACATTGACACATCATTATGACCCAAAGTCTTTAGTTTATATTTGGGTCCACTCCTTGTGTCTATTGGGATTTGATAGGAATGTTATTGAGTCTGAAGATCACTGTGGGAAATATTGCTATTTTAGCCATGGAAAGCCTTCTATTCCATGAGCAAAGGAGGTCTTTCCTCTTATTTAGGTCTTCTTTAGTTTCAGCAATATTTTTTAGTCTTCAGCGAATAAGTCTTGTCCTTCCTTGGTTAAATTTGTTCCCATATTTTTGTGCTCATATGGCATTTTACAAGTGATTTTTTTTGTATCTTAATCTTATATCCTGAAACTTTGCTGAATTTGTTCATTAGCTCTTAATATTCTTTTGTGGATTATTTAGCATTTTCTGTGCATAACACATCATCTGCAAAGAAATAACTTACTTTTTAACTTCCAAATTAGATTATTTCTTCTTCCTGATTAATTTCTCTAGTAAAATTTAAATTTCAAGTAGAGTGTTTAATAGAAATGTCAAAAGTGGACCTATTAGTTTTATTCTTAATATTACAAGAAAAGATTACAATTTGAATACTGAATGCAATGGTAGTAGTGAGTGTTTCATAAAAGATCTTTATCTTGTTGAAAAAGTTCATATATTTCCTTGTATGAGTGCATTTTATCACTAAAAGGTATTTTGTCAAAAGCTTTTTCATCTTCAACTGAGATATATATTTTTAGTAATTTAATATTAATGTGGTAGATTAAATTAATTGATCATGTGTTGAGCTACTCATGGAACTGTATATACCAACTTGGTAATTAGTATAAATCTTTTAATGAACTAATAGACTCAGTTTACTACTATTCTTTTGAAGATCTTTAGGTCTAAATTAATAGGAGATACTGACCTGTTATCAGGCATATGGTTTGTAAATATTTCCTCTCAGTCTGTAGGTTGCATGTTCATTTTGATGTGTTCCCTGGCTGTGCTGAAACTTTTTAGTTTGATGTAATCCCACTTGTCTGATTTTGCTTTCATTAACTTTGCTTTTGGTGTTAAATCAAGAAGTAATTGCAAAGTCCAATGACAATATATTTTCCTATGTTATCTTCTAAGAGTTTTATGGTTCAGGTCTAATGTTTGCCTTAAATCTATTTATATTTGCTAACAATTTAAACTTTAGTAGTTTAAATGTTACTTTATTTTTTCAAGTTCAAACTCAAAGTTAAATTTCTTTCCATCATATATACTTGACCCACTTTTCCACCTCCCATCCACCACCCCTTTCCTCTGAAAACACAAAACTGTTGTCTGTGTCTATGTTTGCTGCTTTCAGTTTTATATTTCACACGTGAGTGAAATCATATGGTTCTCAATTTTTTCTGACTTATTTCACTTAGCTCAATAACCTCAAGATCCATCCATGTTGTCGCAAATGGCAGTATTTTGTCTCTTCTTATGCCTGAATAATATTCCATCGTATATATGTCCATCTTCTTTAACCAGTCATCTATCGAAAAACACTTCAATTGTTTCCATATCTTGGTCACTGTGAATAATGCTGCAATGAACATTAGGGTGTATATATTTTTAAAAATAAGTGTTTCAAATTTGGGGTGGGGGGAGTAATACCCAAAAGAGGGATTGTTGGATCATATGGTAATTCTATTATTAATTTTTTGGGGAACCTCCATATTGTTTTCTATAGTGGCTTTAAATACTGATTTACTTTCTCACCAGCAGTGTATGAGGGTCTCTTTTTCTCTACAACTTCCAAAACATTTGTTAGAGGACAAGGTGTAACGATCATCCTCTTGATGACAGCCATTCTAGAGGTGTGAGATAGTCGCTCATTGTGGTTTTTGACTTGTATTTATTTCCCTAATAGGTAGTGAAGTGGAGCATCTTTTCATGTCTGTTGGCCATTTGTGCGTCTTCTTCAGAGAAGTGTCTGTTCAGGTCCTCTGCCCATATTAATTAAATTGTTTGTTTTATTGTTGAGTTCTTTATATATTTTGGATATTAGGCCCTTATCGGAAGCGTTTACCAATATCTTCTCACATTCAATTGGTTGCCTCTTTGTTTTGTTGATGGTTTCTTTTGCTGTGCAGAAGCTTTTTAGTTTGACGTAGTCCCATTCATTTATTTTTCCTTTTAGTTTCTTTGTCTTTGAGGTCAAATTCATAAAATCCTCTCTAAGTCCAAGGTCCATGAGTTTAGTACCTACGATTCCTTCTATGCAATTTATTGTTTTAGGTCTAATATTTTTAATTACAGTTGGCACATGATGTATTAGTTTCAGGTGTTCAAGAGGGTGATTATACATTTATATAACTAACAAAGTGATCACCCTGAAAAATATTGTACCCATCTGACACTATACATGGTTATTACAATATTACTTTATTATGCTCTACTTTACATCCCCATAACCGTTTGTAAATGCCAATTTGTAAATCTTAATCCATTCTCAAATTTCACCTCCTTTCCAACCCTCCTCTCACCTGGCAACCATCAAAATGTTCTCTGTATCTATCAGTCTGTTTTGTTTGTTTTGTTCTTTATTCCACATGTAGAGAAATTATATGGCATTTGTCTTTCTCTGACTGACTTACTCTACTCAGCACGATATCCTCTAGGTCCCACCATGTTGTTACAGATGGGAAGATTTCATTCTTTTTCATGGCTGAGTAATATTCCATTGTAGATATGAATACTCTTCTTTATCCAATCATCCATGATAGAGCCCTAGGTAGCCCTATATCTTGGCCATTCCAAGTAAGGATGAAATGAACACATGAATGCTCATGTCCCTTCAAAGCAGTGTTTGGGTTTGTTTGGATAAATACTCAGAACTGTGATAACAGGGTCCTTCACTGTCTTATGTTATAGTCTTTGTTTTAAAGTCTATTTTCTCTGGTAGAAGTATTGTTACCCCAGCTTTTTGTTTGTTTCCATTTTCATGAAACATCCCTTTATGTCCCTTTACTTTCAATCTGTGTGTCTCTTTTGATCTGAAATGAGGCTTTTATAGGCAACATATGTAGGGGTCTTGTATTCTCATTTGTTCAGCCACCCTTGGAGCATTTAATCCTTTTACGTATAAGGTGATTGTTGATAGGTATATACTGTCATTTTATTTATTATATTTTTGATCTTTTTTTCTCCTTCTTTTTAAAGAAGTCCCTGTAATAGTGGTTTGGTGGTGATGAACTCCTTTATCTTTTCCTTGTCTGAAAAACTTTTTATTTGTCCTTCATTTATAAACAATAGCCTTTCTGGGTACAGTAATCTTAGATGTAGGTCCACACTTTTCATTACTTGAAATATTTGCTGCAGTCCCTACTGGCCTTCAAAGCTTCTATTGAGAAATCAGCTAACAATCTTATGGGAGATTCTTTGTAGGTAACAAACTGCTTTTCTCTTGATGCTTTTAAGATTCTCTCTTTGTTTATAATCTTTGACATTTTATTATGGTGTCTCTTGGTGTTTGCCTCTTTGAGTTCAGCTTGTTTAAGAGTCTCTGCACTTTCCAGGCTTGTTTGTCTATTTCCTTCACCGGGTTAGGGAAGTTTCTTGAAATAGGTTCTCAATTCCTTGCTCTCTTCTCCTTCTGGTACCCTTGATGCAAATGTTGTTATACTTGATGTCAATTTCTAGTTTTATACCATTGTGGTTGAATGAAACGCTTGGTATGATTTCAAATTCCTTTAATTTGCCAAGAATTGTTTTGTGACCTATCATGTAATTTATCCTGGAAAAAAATTTAGTGTTATTGAGAAGAACTTGTGATTTGCTGCTGTTCAATGGAAGCTCAGAATGTGTCTATTCAGTTTATTTTGCCTAAAGGATTCTCAAGTCCAGTGTTTCCTTGCAGATATTCTATCTGGATGATCTACGTATTGTTGAATGTGGCATGCTAAGGTCCCTGCCAGTTTCTCTCTTTGTATCTGTTAGCATTGCTTAACAAATTTAGGTGCTCCCATTTGGAAGCAGAAATATTTACACTTGTTACATCCCCATGAGTTGACTCTTTCTCTGGCTCTTGTTACAGTTTTGACTTAAACTCTACACAGTTTTTAATACACGAAAGCTAGCCCTGTCCATTTCTGGTTCCAGTTCCATGGAATCTCTTTTTTTGTCCCTTCACATGAGCCTGTGTGTGTTCTTGAAGCTGAAGTGAGTCTCTTGTAGGCATCGTATATGGAGTCTTGTTTGTTTTTTAAAAAATAAATTCAGCCACTCTTATTTTTATTTATTGGAGAATTTTAGTCCTTTACATGTTACATGATTATTGAAAGGTAAGGGCATACTGATGCCATCTTACTGTTCTTTCACTGTTTTGTAGTTCCCTGTTTCCTTTCTTTATCTCTTACAGCCTTCCTTTTCAAGTTGATGAGTTTCCTTAGAGGTATGTTCAGATTCCCTTTACCTTTCGTTTATTGTGGGGTTTGTTCTGTGGTTCTCATGAGTGTTACTTGGTTCATCTTAGAGATATGACATTCTGTTTAACCCTGATGACACCTTAAACTCAATCACGTGCAAAACTTTACAATTTTACTATGCCCTTTTTACATTTTCGATGTTACAATCTTTTTTCTGTTTCACACCCACTAAGAATTGTTGTAGCTATAATTTATTTCAGTACTGTTGTCCATCAACTTTTATACAACTGTTATGTAGTCACTGCACCACATATTACAGTCTCAATCTTACTATGTACTTACATTTACCAGTGTGTTCTCTGTTTTCCAGTTACCAATTAGCTATTTTTTCATTTCATCTTGAAGAACTCCTCTCAGAATTTTTTGTAAGGCAGATCCAGTGGCAATGTAGTCCCTCAAATTTGTCTGGGAAATTCTTTATCACACCCTATTGTAAAGAACAACTTTGCCAGCTAAAGGGTCGTTAGTTGACAGTTGGTGTTCTTTCAGCACTTTGCGATATCATTGACTATCCACCTACCTGCAAAGTTTCTGGTGAGAAATCTGCTGAAAGCTTTCTGGGTTTCTCTTGTGAGAGAGATTTTTCATTTTGTTTGGTTGTTTGTTTTCTTACTGCTTTTAATTCTCTCATTGTCTTTTATTTTAAACAGTTTTAAGTTACTATATCTTCAGGATGATTGTTTTTAATAGAAATTTTGAGGTGACCTATTTATTTTATTATCTCCTATGTTCAAGTCACTTCCTGGGTTTGAGAAATATTCAGCTATTATTTTTTAAAAATTAGATTTCTGTTTTAGGTCTCTGTCTCAGACCTTCTTTTCACTGGACTCCAGAGATATGTAGACTGTTTCTCTTACTGGTATTGTGTGGATCACACATGTTTTTGTTTTTGTTTTTTAATTTTTCCTTGTTTTCCTCTAACTGAGTTATTTCAAAGATCTTGACTTTTAATCACAGATTCTTTTTTCTGCTTGATAGAGCCTGTTTTTGATGCTCTCTGCTGAACTTTTTAAAGTTCATTTATGCTTTCCGCTCCAAAATCTTCATTTCAAACTTTTTTAATTATTATTTTATCTCTCTGCTGAACTTGTTCTGTGTTTGTTTGTTTGTTTATTGGTAGATTATTGAACTTCAGTAAAACAGCTACTTAAAATTTTTCTCTTCTACTGTGTGAGTCACAGATCTATACTCCCTGTCTTTGGGGTTGTCTCCTGGAAAGTTATTGTGTTCCTTTTGTGGTGACTTGTTTTCTTGATTTTTCATGTTCCCTGGCATTTTTAATTATTATCTTCACATCTAAAGAAGAGTCATTTCCTCTAATATTTACTGATTGGCCTCTAGAGAGAAATACCCTCTGTGAGCTATGCTAGGGATTCTAGGCTTTCTAGTCTTTTTTCATGGGCACACCTTCTCTTGACCTTGCAAAGCTAGTTTGGTGATGACCACTTCCTTTTGCTTTTCCTAGGGCAGTGCTGAATGCTCACGTCTGTGGTTTCTCCCAGGCCTGCAGATTAGGGCCAGCTTTCTACATGTGTTCACTAGCTTCCTGCATCAACTGCCATGCCACCATCAGGAGCACACAGAGAGCTGGACAAAGGATCTGGGGTGTTTGGGGTGGGAGTGGGGATGGGTAGGGCATGTGGAATGCAGTGATGCCCAGTTAGGGAACCATTCCCAGCCCAGTTAGGGAACCATTCCCAGTGACTTGTGTGCAGGCCTCCTCATGGAGCCTGCAGTGCAATTAGTAGGCTGTCTCTCTGATAACTGTTTCAAGCCCTAATGCTTTTCTCCCAGTTTCTCATCACTTCCTGGGAAGCATTCGCATTCTCTCACTTTCACCTAGAGTAGAAATCTTGGGCTAAGAATGGCTCCCTTTGCACCAGCTATGTCACATTGGGGGAGACGTGACATGGATAAAGTCAGTGTTCCTCTTACCCACACCACTGTGTTCAATCTCGGGATACGTTTTGCCCCGACAGTGTGCTGCAACTGCTCTGCTGCTGTCCTGGGCTTCCACAATGACTGTCTTGCTGGTGGTCATTTTTCAGAATTAATATTGTTTGCGGGGAAGACAGTACAAAACATCTATTGTGCCATTTGATTGACATCACGTTTCCTCCTTTAAATCTGAATTATAAACCACTGCATGTGTATACCACATTTTCTTTATCTATTCATCCATTGACAGATACTCAGTTTGTTTTCCTATTTTGGCTTTTGAGAATAATGCTGCAGTGCATGACTGTGAGATGCAGGTAGTTCTTCAAGATCCTGAATTCAATTCTTTTGAATGTATGCCCAGAATAGAATCGCAGTCATGCTGTAGTTCTATTTTTAATTTTCTGAGGAAACTCTATGCTGCTTTCCATAGCAACTGCACCCTTTAATGTTACTACCAGCAGTGCACATGGGTTTCAATTTATTCATATCCTTATTGTCCTTTATACTCCTGCTCAACAATAATCCCCTGCAGGGGGGTAATTGTCTTTACTACCATCACTCCAATCAATCCTCAGTTAATACCTAACAGAATAGTGGGGGGCACCAAACATCCTCAAAGAATTTGGTAATTGAATTTGTCTTGGACAGCAGATGACATTGGTCATGTCAGGGTTGATTCTTGCTCTCCAAGTTCTGTCATGTTTTGACAGTTGCATGGAAACCTGTGGATAATGCAAATCCATCTCCCTCTGCTAATGTTCTCATTTCCAGTCCCATGAAAAGTGCCAGCCTTTACTTAACTCAACATGTGCATCCAATTGCCTTTGCGTCTCAAGCACTACTGAGTTTCTCCAGCAATTAAATGACATTTCCTTTGTCCACAGTCAAGACTCACTGCTTCTCCAGTGCACGCAGATGAATTTCAGTGACAATTTCCAATTACTAAACCCAGTGGCAAGCCACATATTTTACCAGGCTTCTTTATCATCAAGTGTGGGAGAGCCAACACAATATCAGAAGGAGTCAACCAAAGGGCTGCTAGCAGCTTTGCTCAGTTGAAAAACAAGCAGTGAAGGTGTTCTGATGCCTCTGCTTACTGTCCTATCTCCAGAGGCTGCCATTTTTTACTGTGTATCAGCAACACTAAGGAAAATCACCAAACACTACGGGGACAGAGTAGAACTGTGGAAAGAGCCCCTCACACCACAAAATGGAGCTTCTGGACTGGAGCACCAAAGATCTTCATGGCTCAAAGCCACGCTGTTCAGTTTTGCTTATAGTATGCTGTCTAAGAGATCCACCATCTGCTCCCCAGAGATCACATCCTACATTTTATCCAGAGTTAATTGATAGGTTGGTTAAAACTCACAGTGGGGAAAAAGGGTGAGATGGTTACTCACTAGCAAAAGAATTTAAAACCTTTCTGTCACTCAACCAAGAACACAGTTGGGATGTATCAGGCTATATGCCTTCCCTAAATGATTACCCCCTTGCCAGTGTAATCTGATGTAAACCATGGCTGGATACCAACAACTATATGGATACCAACAACTATCAGCTCCATCTTTCCCTCACTTCTTAATTAAAGAACTAACCATTAGAGGATACCTCCCAACCCAGTGTTCCCAGTTCCCACATCATCTCATATGGGCCCTGCAGACCCTGGCCATACAGGTAGTAATTGCACTGACCCTCTCTTTCCCACACTTCTACCTGACCCCTGAGCATGTGGCACTACTGGGCCTTCAAGTGGCCTTCCAAACAAGTAGCTTTCCCAAACTCATCAGCTTCCACTCTCGATTTGGCTTCCTGATATTCCTAAGTCTAACAGCTTTGAGTTTTACTAGTTCTCGTCTATCTCAACTTGATGTTGCAACAGGTAAACACTTTTTCCTAGTTTCGAAGTCATGATATGTCTACCTGCTTATGACTAGGTAAAGGTATACCTTTTAACCTGGTTGCCCAGTATCCTGGGCCAACTTCCAGTGCTCTCCTTGATAACAGGGACCAGGTATGAATTCTCCAAGTGTCCAGTAATTATCCTAGCTAGAGACCTTCCCTCCTCAGTTAGAATTTGTGGTAACAGGCTTTATTTCAAATTGTGCTTATAGTACCTTTAAAAATAGTCCCAGATGATGCCCTCCACAGCCCTGCTTTCCACCAAGCTCAGGGCCTGCCCAAGTGTTCCCAGAACAAGGTGCTAGAGTGGCTCATTGCTGCTCAGAGACACATGTACTAATGCTTCTCAGCTCAGTCTGTCCCCAGCTCTCTTACTCAACAGCACCAAGCAGGGAATAAATTGAGGTTCATCTGAAAATGAGGACTTAGCCATCGGACTCTGGATCTCACCACACCTAACACCTCATCTTTCCCTGGCCCATCCATCTCCCGAGGAGAAACCCCGGCGATGCCAAAGTTTTCTACCACGGGTATTCACATAGCCACGGGCAGCTGTCAAAGGGAGGCAGAGAGGTCACTAATGTGTTGCCGCCCAGCTGACCCCTGAAATCTGAGGATGTTCGGGGCTTTATGTAGGGATTCATGATCCTGCCTCTGACAGACTTGTAGCTTGGATGGTTCTTCGCTGCACATAAAACTTTGAGGGCGCTTCATAGGTGAAGGTGCAGTTCAGCCAGACGTTACATTAAGTATAGTATCCAAAATACAACCCTCACTCAAAAACTCATTTATAAACTTAGTGATAATAAGCAAACATGGAGAGATCTCCAGTGCATAATCCAGTGCATGATGGTCAGGCAAGTCGTAGAGACCTCGGGCTCAGGGGACAATCACTGTCTCTACTGAGACAAAACCCCAGCTGTGTTGCACAGAGAGTAGCCTCTCCTGCTGGGGTCTGAGCCTACAGCTTAGAAATCAGTGTCCACCCTATAGAAAGCTGGCTGCACTACAGGGCAAGGCAGGGAGGTGTTTGCTGGTAGGCAAGAAGGCAGGTGGACAGGATAGGGACGTGGGTGAGGAGGCTCACCTGAGCCAGGCATGGATGCAGGCCATGGATGACTCTGTTTTGTACTTGCGTTTCCTTAAGCGCAAATATGAAAGTAGCTGTGGGAGAGGGAAGGCTGAGAAATGGCCCATGAGGCTATCCAGTATCACCCATATGTGGCCTCTTTTAGGAGAAAAAATCGCTCCTTCGTAGAGAGGCTTGACTTTCATAGGCCAAATAATTTCAAATACAAGATGACTGCAATTTTGGAAATAAAATAGGACGTGCAAAACAAAACCAGTGAAAGAGTTTTATAAAGTGTGTTAATAGAATACAGCAATGTAAGTGGGGTATATGTTGGCAATGTAAACGACAGCTTTATGAGCAGAATGTTGCCTTCCGTATGCCTTAGAGCAATGCCAAATGCAATATACACATTACAACTATGACAAAACTTTACTTGTTGTATAGCATCCAAACTCTACTCTGAGTTAACTAAATAAGTTTAAGAGAACTGCTTTCTAAAGCTTTTTTTTTTTTTTCGATGTCCCTTCTCTTTAGGGGAATCATATTGATGAACTTAAAATTAAACGTTCTAACTTCAGTATAATCTAGAGCTATTAATCAGTTTGACCATGAGTTTAAGATTATTGAATCAAGCTGGTACCTACGTGAAATGTATTATACTATTTTGTTACTATGAGTTTTTTTTTTTTTTTTTTAATGTCAAATAAAACAGTTAAGACAGGTGTAAAAAGTCGGAACACCAGTTGCACTGTGATGCGATTCATTTCAAGTTCAGAAAGAGACAATACCCATGTTTAGCAATGCTCCAGGAGAGGATTTTGTGCCTAGAAAGGAGCATCAGAGGACCTTCTGGGAAGACACTCATGTAGTTTTGGGTACTGAGTGTATAAACGTTTTCCCTTAAACATTTCATCAAGCTGTACTTTATGTTTTGAGGAATTTTAATGTAATGTTTCAACTAAGTTTAATTAAAAAGTAATGGGTAGGTGTCCATCGATAGATGAATGGATCAGCACAATGTGCATACATTTAATGCTGAATATTATGCAGCCTTAAAAGTAAAGAAATTCAGATACACGCTACAGTGTGACGAAATTATGTTAGCTTCATACAGTCAGAAAAAGACAAGTGCTATTTGATTCCACTGACAGGAGGTACTTAAAGTAGTCAACTTCATAGGAAGCAGAATGTTGCCTGCCAAGAGCTGGACTGAGAGCCGTTTGAGGAGATGAAAAAGTTCCAGATATGATGAGTGACGATGACTACACAACAGTACAAATATACTTACTTAATGGCACCACACTGTACACTTAAAAATGGTTCAGACGGTAAACTGATCTTGTTGTATTTTACTGCCATAAATAAATAAAAACAATGGTGTGTAATAGCTTGTCCTGAATGTTTGAGAACTTTAATAATACAAATTGTATAATAAAAAGTGAACAGAAGTTAACAACTTTAGGAAAACTGTCGTAAACAAACCTTCCTATGATATCAACGTATGACCCAGAGGCACCTGCTTGCAAGTGACATAGCCTGAGTCTGGCACAACCCGCACACAGTCTGCGGCAGTCTTGTCTTCCCAGTTCCCCACTGACCTGCCGTTTCCCTAGCCTCCTTCACTGTCAAGAGGGTTGTGTGTTTATTCCCTCACACTGAGGGCAAACAGATGCTTTAAAGCATCTGCAGAGATAGAATTGCAGTCCTCAAATGGGTGGGATGTGGGGCCACTTTGCCCTTCATTATACCCCCAGGCACACTTTGGGAGGATGTGTTTGCCTATTCATGCCACATTCCCCACGGGGAGCAACTTGGTGAGGAGGCTGACCTCATCACTGTCAAGTCCATGCTCAAGGCAAGAGAACCCAGTTTCAAAACAAGTGGGGGCACCCCAGCTCCTAACACCTGCCCACCCTCTCCCTATTTCTTCATGCAAGGGACCTGTGAAGAAAAGTCAAAAAGGACGAGTAAAGAAGGAAGAAGTAGAAGGTAGGTCCATAATGTACATGGAGTAGGAGTCTGAGGTTTTAGGGACTATGACAAGAACTCTGCTATTCACACCATTAAGGAGAGGGCCCATGGCAAGATTTTAAGCTGAGAAAGGACATTACTTGAGTCTGGTTTTAACATCCATAATGAGACTCTTTTAAGTCTCTTCACGATCAAGGCTTCCCATCAGCCCAGAAGATGGTCAATGTGATGTTTAGTTATCTGTGTCAATGTGACTGGGTCACGGGGTGCCTAGATATTTGGTTACACATGATTTTGCGGTGTGTCTGAGAAGGTGATTCTAGATGAGCTTCACATTGACTGAGTAAAGCAGATCTCTCTGCCCAGTGTGTGTGAGACTCGTGCAATCTTTTGAAGAGCTGAATCAAACAAAACAGCTGAGCAAGAAAGGATTCTTTTTCTCTACCTGAGTGTCTTCTGGCTGGGAGGTTGGTTTCCCACTACTTCGGACTCAGACTCTGACTGGATCATATCTATTAATTTTCCTGCTTCTCAGGCCTTAGGGTGTGGATGGGAACTGGTTCTCTTGGGTCTTCTTCTTGCAGGTCTCAGGTTTCTCGGCTTCTGTTAAGCTGGTGTGGGGCACTCACTGAAATATGCCTTCTAAGATGGAGGATAAATGTTTGAAATTGGTCTCCCTTATGACCCAGAAGAAAGCACAATGCCTTCTGAGTCAGTCAGTTTGGGAGGCAATGGTTTACCCTTTGGGGTGTGTCTATGATCCATCTGCTAAGTGTCCCAAATAAGTTTCTTGTTTCAAGTAAACTGCAGACCAGGAGAAGGTCTTGTGTCAGTTCCAGTACCCTGCAAACTGCTGTGCCCTTGGGCCATGTGATCCAGTGGATCCAATGGAACTTGAAGTGTCGGTGGCAGATAAAGATGCTGTTTGGAGGTATGGAGCCTTGGCAGGCCTCTAGAGGTGAATCACAGTATAGGCCCTTGTGATTTTTGAGGAAAGCCCTGCCATCCTACACAGGTAACTACTCTCCTTTTGAGAAAAAAGCTCTCGGCTTGCTACTGGGTGTTAGTAGAGACTGACCGTGTACACATTTGATCACAAGGTGCCATGTAACGATGCAACTGGAGCTGCCCACCATCGACCGGGTGTTATCTGAACCATTTGTCTAGAAATTGGTCATTATGGCCACACTGCATCATCAAATGGAAGTGGTCTATCTGGGATCCGGCCTGAGCAGGCCCTGAAGGCACAAAGTTACATGAGAATGTGGCCAAATGCCCAAGGTCCCCATTCCCGTTACACTGCCCACTTTCACCCATGGCCTCATGGGGGCCTCTGATGATCAGTTGACAGAAGACGAGAAGACTCAGGCCTGGTTCACAGATGGTTCTGTGTGGCATGCAGGCTCCACCCAAAAGTAAACAGCTGCAGCACTGTAGCCTCTCTCTGGGATGTCCCTGAAGGACACTGGCCAAAGGAACTCTTCCCAGGAGCGGATCTTCAAGGAGTACACCAGAGTGCTCACCGAGCTTGGAAGAGGAAACGGCCAGACATGTGAGCGTGTGATTATAAAAGTGATTTCTGTGCTGTGCTCAATAGTTTGGCTGAATGGTGATGTTTCTGGAAGAACGGGATATGAAAATTGGTGACCAAAAATTAGAGAAAGAAGAATTTAGATAGACTTGTCTGAAACACACAAAGACAGCATGTCCTACATGAATGCTCACCAAAAGTGCAACCTCCAGCACAGGAAGATTCTAATAATCAAATGGATAGAATGATCCATTCTGTCATGTTGGATGCATGGGTCAATCTATGATCCCTCCCATTATAGAATGATTTCATTCTCCAGCCAGTCTCTTTCCCCAGCCAATGTCCCACAGTCCCATGGGCTTGAGGAATGGAAGATATGCCTGGACTCAGCAATACGGAACTTTCACTCACCACGCCTGATCTGGCTATATCCACTGCTGAGTGCCTCGTTTGCCTACAGGGGAACCAAAGAGAGTCTCCGACCCCTGGTGGCCGGTTGATTACATTGGGCTTCCTTCATCATGAAAGGGGCAGTGTTTGTTCTTCTCTGAATATAAATTTGCCTGCTTTGTATGCAATTCCTTTGCCCAAACTACCATGTGTGGACTGGCAGAACGTCTTCTTCTCCAACATGGTGGTCAACACGGCTGTGTTTCAAATTAGGGAACTCACCGTATAGCAGAAGGAGTGAGGCAAGGGATCCACGCACATGGAGTTCACCAGTCTCACCACGTTCTCCACAACTCTCAAGCACGCAGCCTGATGAAGCAGTTAAATGACTGTTTGAAGACCCAGTGATAGTGCAGATTGGGTGGACTTACTTTGCAGGGTTGGAACCAGGTTCTTCAGGAGGCTGTGCATGCTCTCAATACCTCCAACATATGTTGCTGCTTCTGCCACAACTAGGATTCCTGGGTCTAGGAAGAGGAAGTGGCAGCACTCACCATTGTCCCCAGTGACCGACCAACATTTATGTTTCCTGTTATGTGACCTTACGCAATACTGGCCTGGACGTCTTAGTTCCAAAGGGGGAAATGCTTCCACCTGCAGACACAATGTGATTTTACTGAAGCACAAGTTAAGACTGCCACCCAGCCACTTGGGCTCCTGAGTCAACTGGCAAAGACAGAAGTTACTGTGCTGGTGTGGTAATTAATCCTCACTCTCTAAGGGAAACTGGAGTACTACTGCATAGAGGTAAAGAAATGTGTGTGTAGAACGCTGATTGATCCCATAGGGAGTCTGTGTTACCATGCTCTGTGATTAAGTTCATTGGAAAGCTGCTAATGTGAGCCAATTCCAAATACGAAATCTCTTTATGTATTTCTACCTCTATCAATTATCTCTCTTCATCCACCTATCAAGCCGTCATCTGACATCTGATACATCCATGTATCTATCTTCTATCCAGCTGTCACCACCTATCACCATTGTATGTCTTAAATGCCTCTAAAATCTATTTATATATGCATAAGGTCATGGAAAAGTTCCATATAAGATCTGCAGCAAAATATACGTATATGTCTCCTATTGGTTCTGTTTCTTTGGAGAACCCAGAGTAATAACTACTACAATCCTAGTATTGTGAGAGTCCCCCAGCCCTCTCTCTCTCCACTCATTTTGTGTAGGCTTGAAGTCCATTAGTTGCCTGCCAGACACCAACATCATCCTCATGTATGTCTCCTTGATTAACCTGGGTCTCTCTCTCTCTCTCTCTCTCTCTCTCTCTCTCTCTCTCTCTCTCTCTCTCTCTCTCTCTCTGTTTGTGTGTGTCATGCACTTGTGTACAGAGAGAATAGACCCCGAAGAAGGAAACAGAATGGGAATGGTGATTCTAGGACACTGGGGAGCTAAAACAAGGGAGAAGGCAATTCTTCTATCGCTACAAAATAATCAGGAGCATAACGATAATCGAATACCGAAGTAAACTGGTGGGCCTTTGGATTTGACAAAATGGGCTGAGAAGTGACCAGTGCCACGGGTTTCAGGAGCTGTGTTGCTGTCAGACAGGACTACAGAAATTCAGTGTGTGTGAGTTCCTGATTCAGGTGTAGATGGAGGTGTAGACATAGAGACAAGGTACAGGGAGAAATGACGAGTCCTGTTCAATGACTGCAGTGGCCCCTATCCCCATGTAGACGTCTCATTAAAATTTGACCTGAAAAAATTCAGTTCATCACTCATCCTAACTTCATTTCAAGTACTAAATAGCTACGTGTGGCCTAGTTTCTACAGTATTCAGCAACAGGACATTTCCATACTCGCATAAAATCCTGTTACACTGTGCTAGAATTGAGAGTTTGGGAACTGTGAAAGTGAAGAAAGCGAGCAGAAGAATGCAACTCGTAGGCGTATTTCTCTGAGTGCTCTAGAGAGGTAATGACGAAAAAGTGCCTGTGCTGGAAACATCTGCATTTAACGTAGACAGCTAGCATGACCGTTAAATGACACCGGGACTAAAGCCTGTCTGCCCCTTATGTCTCACAGTCTGTCTTCAGGGAATAAGATGAAGCCCTGGAACAACAGGCCAAAAACATGCCAGTAGGAGGCAAGGGCACATACTGTGTCCATGGGGTGGAGCTGGCTCAGTAGCCGCTTAGGTTGGCACAGGTTATGACAACCGAGGTTCAGGGGCAGGGGGAGCTCTTCCTAATACCCAGGGTGGAGTGGAGCTTTTTCACTTCAGGTCCCCTCACAGCAATGAACCATGCTTGTAAATGGTCTGGGGGCACCAAGTGAAGTGGGATATCACCAAACTCAATCCAAAAAAGACATTTAGAGCATCTAAACTCTGAGAGAACAATAAATGCAAGTGCGACACATTACGTCTGTGCTAGGTACCTGAAGGAGATTCAGTCCATTTACTCCTCCTCCTAACAGCCTATTATCCCTCTATTTTACACATGGGGCATTTGAGACACAGAGCAGGACGTGACAACGACTGTAACATGGGCGAGACTGTTTTCAGACCTGTAGTGCAGGTTCAGACCTCTATTGCCTCTCAAAACAAATATGACAAGGAATTGGAGGGGGAAAAAGGTAGGATAAGAACTTGAGTCAGATTTAAACACATGTGCAAGGATGGCCCTATTCTGTGGCCCACCGGTGCCACATTTCACCCTAATCAGTGAGGACAAGAGGAAAAGGCAGTAAACCCCACGCTAAGGAGAACAGTAGGAATTAATCTTTTCTGTCTCCTAACCCTGGATTTGGGGCAAATTTCATGGTGCTGGGGTGCAGATGAGCACTTTGTATGGATGATCACTTGAAATCTACAGAGCTATAGGAGCCCCACTCTTTCACAGAGACAGGCGGACGTGAGCTCTTGCCAAGACAAGGGCAATGCACACCTCAATTAACTACGCTTTATAAAGAATTCCAATTCTAAACAGAAGGCAACAGCAGGTTAAAAAAGGAAATTCTCAAAAGGATGTAAGGCCTATGGACCTGGCTGAGCCCAGCTGCTGCCACAGCTACTACGGGTCTGTCGAAAGAATGCCTGAGGATGAGGCACAGGAGAACAGAGGGCTCAGCAGATGGTGTAATGTACATAGGAGACCTTAACGTCTTCGCCACTCTCATCGATGCAGTACCTCTCAAGCACCAGTGCCTGCACGTGCTGGCCCAACATTCGTTTTGACACACAGCTCAATCTGGGGTGAGAGAGAAGAGGGTCTGGGAGGTAGAAAGCAGGTAGAAATGGGGCAAAGAAGGTAGGGGAAACTGTGAACACGAGTGGTATAGCTAGAAGTCGAGGCTCCCACCCCACCACACAGGGCCTCCCTCAGTCTACCCAGTAGACAACCCACAGCGGGCATGAAAAAAGCAGTAGAGCATGGACACTCCTTGGGACAGCATGGCGATCTCTAATTTGTGTTCTCTCTGGAGACGGTAGAAAGGAGGAGGGACAACAGTGTCACTGGGATGAAGAGTACTAGTCACCTGTATACTCCACCCCCACCCCCCGGGGTAGTGAGTAAAGAAGTAAAGAAGGGCC
This sequence comes from Pteropus medius, assembly GCF_902729225.1. Classification (NCBI taxonomy): domain Eukaryota; kingdom Metazoa; phylum Chordata; class Mammalia; order Chiroptera; family Pteropodidae; genus Pteropus; species Pteropus medius. The sequence continues at coordinate 115,680 of NW_024353592.1, forward strand.
CTTGCCTTAGAGCAGTTGAGGAACTGTCTGAGGGTCATCTCTTCGCCATTAGGCTGTAGCCCCTGTACCTCAAAGTGATCTCACAATGTCCACTCTTGGTTATTGTACTGTGGAAAAAAAGCACAAGGGAGTCCAACAGAGGCCATCCCAGATGCTTTTGCTCCTATCAGTCAACTCGATGTGTGAAGTTAGATCAATCACAATCCTCTTTTGTTCAAAAGTTCTTCCTCATTTAATCATGAGTAATGGACTGACACTTTTAAAGGGACAAACAAGGCCCCACTCTGCGGAGACCCTGCTAATTTCTTCACTCACCTCCCACGCCCTTTCCCTTCCCAATCAATTCCCTCTAACTGTGCTGGCTCTCTCCACATTAGTTTCAGTACATGCCTGTCACACTCCTACTTTGCATAAGTTCAAAAATCTTGATGATAAATTAACAAACAGTATACCTCAGGTATATGTAACCCAACTGTACAAAGCCTGACCTGGCTTGGTGAACACTGCAATTCTAGAGATAAACACATACAAACACACAACAAGAAACACAGACACAGCCTCAGTCACTGATGGCTAAGACCAACGGTTTGCATACAGGCATAGCAAAGGGCTCGGAGGAGCTGGAGAAGGGCAGGGCCAGGTTGATGAAGCTGTTCTTATAGGACTCAAGCTGTTGGTGTCCCTGTACCACCTTGTAGAGCTCCAGACACACAAGGCCAACTATAGCTGTTGAGGTTGTGGCAATGGCTGGGATGATCTTGCCCGCAACCAGCTTGCTCTGTGAGACAGAAGGTGACTGGGTAGCCATCAGAGACATTTAGGGACTGCAGAAGAGGCCAAACGTGGGAAGATTCAAGCCTGGGAAAGGGTGAAAGATAAATTTTAGACTATCATTACCTTATGCCAGTCTACAGGCAGGAATATTATAGTTTTCTGCCTGGAAGCTGGATGCAGCCACAGTGAAATCCACATGGACCTTGCTGTCATCATCCTGTTGTGAGTGGAAATGGAGCAAGGATAGGGGAGACAGGAGTGGAGGGAAGAACGGGTTCTTGCCTACTGGAGACTCGAGTATTTTCCACCTCGGTTAACTGCCAGACCAGCCAAAGACTCCCCCAGACCACAAAGGATGATCACTGAGTAATGTGGCAGGCCTATAATCCCCACACAAGCCCAGGATGCCTCAGCCCATCCTGCCCTGCCGAGGGGTACCCCCACCTAGCACCTTCTCAAAGTTGATGGGGTACATCTTGAACCCAGGGAGTATCTCTGGGCTGGGTAGCATGGCCTTGAGCTGCTTGTATCATCTGCAAAGAGGGAGGGACATGCCAATCCTTTAGGTTCCAGGACAGGGTCTAAGGCCAAAAAGCAGGATCCCAGGATGGCCAGAGTTGTTCAGGCAGATAAAGGATTTGAAAAGAAGAGGTACTGTGCAAAAACATAGTGGGGAGGAGAAAAGGTAGAGCAGGGAACACCCCAGAAAAGACAGAAGTAAGCAGGTGTGGAGATTTGAAGAGAGAGGCATCTGCAAACACTGGGGAGAAGAAATAAAGACATTCACAGAGGGTAATGTAGGCAGCAGCACTAGTCACAATACCTAAGAGGCGGAAGCAACCCAGTGTCCACTGACAGAAGAAGAAATAAAGGAAATGTGATCCATCCATTCCATGGAACGTTACACAGCCTTAAAAAGGGAAAACATCCTGTCACTTGTAACAACATGGATGGACCTGGAGAGCATTATGCTTAGCTAGAGTCGGAAAAACAAGTTTTACATGATCCTACTTTACGTGACAATCTACAAGAGTCAAAATCACAGAGATAGAAAGCAGAACGGTGGCTGCCAGGGCTGGGGGTGAAGGGGAATGGACTTATTGTTTCATAGGTAAGTTTCAGATTTGCCAGAAAGTTCTAGAGCTCTGTTGCACAACAATGCCACTGTGCTTAACACTACTGAGCAGCACACACACAACTGATTAAGACGGTAAATCCTATGTGTTTTCTTTCCCAAAAATTTTGCAAAGGCATGTAGATGGAGATATAACGGTAGGAAACCTTGAAGAGAATGAAGAAGAGGGAGACGGAGAGTCACAGAGGAACGTACAGGGGGAAACAGGAGGGAGATATAGGGAAGAAGATATATGAAGGGGCACTGGGGAGAAATGCAGAAGGGAAGAGGAGAGAAATATGGAAAGGGATAAACAGGAGGAAATCTGAAGAGGGCGACCAAGGGGAAGAATGGTGGAGATAAACCTAAGAATGGAGAATGAGATGGGAAAATACTGCAAGAGGAGACAGCCAGATACAGAGAACATATGAGTATGTATTTGGAAAACAAAATGAGGGAGACGGGGTGAGGAGGGGAGAGATATATAGGGAACGAAATGGAGTATATATACAGAGACGATCCAGTTAGAGGCGGATTTACAGAGCATGAGACTACCTAATGACTATCTGGTCACCACCGTCTGTTTCACAGAGAAGCTGACTGCCAAGAACATCAGTTTCAGATGGATGGAGAGATGGAGAGAGGTGCTGAGGGAGTGGAAGGAAGATATACAGAGGCTGACAACTGAGGAAAAATGCAAACAGAAGGAAGTGGAGATCTGGAAGGACATGAACCAGGGAAGAAATCAAGGCAGAGAGAATACTTGTGGAGGTCATGTATCTCTCTCCCCCATAAACACAGAACAAGAAGAAAACAGACAAAAGGGAGCAGAAAACAAGGCAAACACACTCACAGAAAGATGAACAGTTTGTCCTCCTGACAGTCAGAGTGGGAGGGAGGAAGGTAAAGAGTGTGACAGAATCTGCCTTTAGCAATCATTCTTATTTTTACTGGAGGAAGCGAGGACCAAAGGACGGTGTGAGTAAACTTCAGGGCTGGGGTCTCAGAACAGGGCCAACGGCAAAACACAAATGAGGAGATCTGGATGGTCAGGGCATAAGAGCTGTGGCTGGCACTTCCAGCATTAACCATATACTTTGCAACTCTATTTACTGTCTACTGCAGAAATTCTCTGACATAAATCTTAAAAAGAGCTTTCGTTATGTGGGATTCAGTTACCAATATTGCCTGTATTAAAATTTAACTTGAGAAAATTTAAAAATATTATTAGTCCAGTTGAAAAAGGAATAATACCATTGCACGGTATAAACATTGCGAGAAATAACTGTTCAATACAAAACTTTAGTAACGACAGTCAAATTGTATTTACATTTTTGCAAATCTGTTTTAAGTTATACAGTCTCTTAGAAGACCTCTGGACTGTTCTCACTACTACTGAGTTCAATCTGATCTGTGTTTTGTTGCGGGTCAAAGGGATATTCTATCTCACAGGAGAATATTTTAACACTATTTCCAGATATAACTCTTTATGTTTAAATTAAGACATCGACGATAGACAAGTGACGGTGTTTTAAAGCCATCTGCAGGGTAGAATCTTGAATCCATAAGAATCTACTGGTTTATTTTGCATTTTGAAAGGATCTTTAACTAGTGCACAATTTTGCATCATCGTGAACTAGTCGTTTGCCCCTGTGTCACTGAGTTAGCGAAGACTTCCTAAAGTGGAATGATAAATTCCACTTTCACCTGATAATCTCAGACTGAAATAGGCTAATAACGTCTTAGTACTTTTCTTTGAAGGGCTGTGTTCTTGCAGACTTCATGAAAGTGTGTCTTGGACCTTAAGACGACCTCACACCACATTCTGAGAACCTCTCATTTGCTCTGTGTCTTCCCACTAGACAGGGGTAGGAACTGTTCTTCTGCGACCTTATGTATTCCAAATGTCTAGAGAAGTACCTCGTAGTTACGTGGTAAAATGACAGACAAGACAGACTCAGAGTAGGCAAACACGACACTGACCTTTACAGAAGCCTTCCCAGATAGATCCCTCTATAACCAACCTAGATTCCACAGTCCCACATCAGCAATGACCAAAAAAGTGAAAGGACACAAAAGGGATGACCAAGGTGTACAACGACAAATTAAATGAATGTACGTATTAACTACTTGACTTAAATGGTAGAGAAAAGAAATGAGGGAACAGCAAAGGAAAGATTTGTGAAGACTGATAACAAGACAAAAAGACAGGAGAGGAGTGAGAGGAGCATTCACCCACTCGCCATGCCTGCCCCACTCACCGTGACATCCCGAGGCCGGAACAAAAACTGTCGGTTCAGGTTGGACTTCTCAATGGCATCCATGTCTGTAACGGTGACTGCTCCCCTCTCCCCACAGCCTGGACCAATCATGGCAAAATTCTTGAGCAGCTCACAGCCAACGGTCTCTGCACCCACCTGGGAGGTGCACAAGGAGAGAGACAGAGGCTGGTTAGGGCAACTGAGTGTAGCAAAGCCGCCTGTTAAGTCCTCAGTCCCCTCAATCCCTCCCCTCCCCCCACCCTGTTGAGACAGCAAGAGGGTAAGAGGGTCTAGTACTCCACAGTCAAGTCCCAGGGCCATAAAAACCAAGGGTCACCTAAGGAAGGAGGACGTATGGGGGGAATAAAGGAGGCCACCAGAGGGGAGGATAAGGAGACGTATCAGGCTTGTCCTTGGCATGAAGAAAATAGAAAAAGAGATGAGATGAGGATATAAGAATCAAGATTCTCCCTCGTGAGATGGGAGGAGACTCCAGATAAGGTGGCGATAGGCTAGGAGAGCTGAAGGTAGCTGGTGTCCAACGTGGTCACTCACCAAGAGGTAATTCTGCCTGCCCAACTTCTCTCGCAGGTCCGAGCCAAATACAGCCACCTGCCCATCGTAACGGTTCTGGCATGGAGTCACGTGAAAGAAAGAGAGTCAGAGAAGAGCTGTTTTACACAGACTTGCAATAACCCCTTCCCCATGGGTCCCACCCACATACCGGGAGACACTTGTCCTCTATGAGGGCCTCTTTGTCCTCGGGGAGACACTCAAGGGCATCAAAGTACAGCCACTGCATAATAGGCATAAACTTCCCAGAGCAGGCCTGGGGAGGAGGAGAGAAAGGGCATGTGGTCGCCAGTTAATTAAACACTAAAGATAGAAAGGAAGGCACTTGGCCCATCCCCAGCCCTGCCCTTCTCCACCCACACCAACCTTCATGAAGGCCTTTATAGGGATCAGATCCCCAGCAGCCACGTACGCCAGTTTCTGAATGAGCTCTTCATCCAAGTTGCCCTGCTGCACCACCAGCAGGGCTTAGGCATTCACCATCTGTGCTAGGGTCACTAGTTCTGCTGCATCCTCCTGATAGGGCAGAGGGGACCAAAAGAGAACCAGTCAAGCCAACCGTGGGGACAGGGAGAAAGGGGGAGAGAAAGCAGACAGACGGAAAAGAATGGTGGGGCTTTGGAACAAGGGCTCCCACCCATGAACCTCAGAGTGGGGCCGAGGGGAACAGCTGTGCTGAGCACAGAACTGGTGCAGGGCCTGGAAGCCAATGTGCAGCTGGGCAGGGTGAGAGTACTTGGCAGCGTCTGTTACCACAAAGTCTGGCTCTGCCAGTGAGGCTGGCAAGGATTTCCGTGAAGAGTGAGATATCAGGCCCTGAGAAGTGAAAGACCTAGATGTGCCTGCAACCCTACAGCCCATCCCCCACACATTCTCGCAAAGCTGATCTTCTTAGGTACTCTGACCTGACTGATGATGCCTCCATGGGTATAGTTAGAAAAACTAGAGGTATTACAGATACTGAAGGCATAGGGATCTAGGGGAATGAACGGGATGGATGGGTGTCTGTCAGTCCATTCACCAACCCTCCTGCCCTGTCCAACTCTCTAATCAACAGCAACACCAAAACAAAAATTAAAAAGCTGTTCCCACCCAGCTCAGACATTGGGGACCGTGGCCAGACCTAGTGCAGACACCACCGAAGGTACCCTAGGCCTAACTATCACATCGGAAAATACAAAAGTAAGCCCTGAAAAGCTCCAACAGCAACTTGGTAAATTCTCTGAAACAAATCTCAGAAATATTAAAGAACACACACACACACACACACACACACACACACACACACACACACACACACCAGAAAAACAAAACAAAACAATAGGCTCCAAAATGTAGCCTTCACAATTACCTTGCAACCATCAAAAATTACCAGACCATGAGTCTGTGACTTTTGTACATTTGGGGGCCATTATTGCTTCCAAAACATGTTTTGGCCCCACACCTTGGTTGGGACTCATCACCTGAGGCTTCCTATATTTTCAACATATAGCAGTCTTTGTGTTTCAGATCTACCAAGTATCTCCTTAACATATTCATGATTTTCTAGAGATTCTTTTTGACATATGGAACATATCTGTAATAGCTGTTTTAATGTTACTGGTCTACTGATTTTACACACTGGATGAATTAACAAAAATGCTCCAAAAGATGAGCCAATTAGACATAGAAAAAGAAAATACCCAAAATACAACAGAGTCAAAAAAAAAAAAAGTAAGTGGCTTAAGACACGTGTAACGGATTTCTGGAAAGAGATGATTGGGTCAGAGGGAGTGAGAAAATATTATTGTGAATAAAATTATGACCAGTAACTTTTCAAATATGATAAAACCATAAACTCACAGATAAGATAAATGCAATAAACACCAAGCCAAAGAGA
>NW_024353593.1:0-2508 GCF_902729225.1 Pteropus medius
ATTTAAAACGGTAGATGATAAACAAATAGATATGTATATAGATACTTAGATTGGTTCAGATACAAATTAGGAAAGTAGATAGATTAGACAGACAGATAGATAGAAAGATGGATAGATAGATAGATAGATAGATAGATAGATAGATAGATAGATGATAGATAGATAGATGATTGATAGATAGATGAATGAATGAATGAACAGACAGATGAATGGATAGAATGAATGAATATGAGGATAGATGATAGATAGATAGATAGAGAGATAGATGATACATAGATACATAGATACATAGATACATAGATACATAGATAGATAGGTAGATATTGAGAAGATAGATACATAGATAGATAGATATTGAGAAAGATAGACATATATAAATATATAGATAATTCATAAATATTTAGATAGGTAAATACATGGATACATGGATAAAAAAGATAGATGAATAAATACATGGAATAAATACAGCTTAAAAAATATATGTATGGATTTATTGATATTTGAGTAATGTTTTTCATTAAATGATATTCAGATAGATAGTTAAAATGGGATATATACGAACTCTTTTCAGAACGATAGCTTGATGATTACAATGTTTATTCTTTGCATTAAAAAAAGAAAAGATGAGGATACTTACAAAACTAGATCGATAGATGACAGATGCATAGATAGATAAATAAAAGATGAAAAATTATAGATGGAGGATAGTTAGATTAATACATAGAAAACCATACAAACAGATAAAAGTAAATAAACATTTATAGAGAGATTCATCTATCATTAGGTAAAGTGAAAAATAATCACCGTTAAAAATAGATATATAGTAGGATAGGTAGGTGGTAAGTAGACAAACAGAGATAAATAGATAGTTGATAGATAGGTTAATAAATATATATGATAAATTCATAAATTAATAGACAGAATGCTGACAGAAGGTAGATATATAGATAAATAGAGCGATTGATGGATTTAACTGTATATACATTAGATACATACTGATAGATACATAGATAAATGATAATTAGATAAATCGATGGATGGATTCATAGAAAGACAGATAAAAGACAAAAGATAAAATTAAACTTTACATAGATATATATATATAAATACAGTTAGCTTAAATGAATAAAAGTCTTGATTAAAGATATACACACAGTAGGATAAAGGATAGGAAAAAGTATAAAAAGTACATAGGTATATAAAAGAATAGATATTTTAAAAAAGACATAGATGATAAAGTAATGGTCAAAATGTATATACATAATAGATATATAGACAGATAGACAGAAAGATAGATAAAAAATAGACAAAGGTGACATATACATCGACGAGTGAAAGGATAGAAAGATAGATGAATAATTGATATAGATGAGGACATAGGTAGATATTTAAAAATAATAACCAGATAATAAAGAAATACACTCAAACTAAATTAATAGAAAGAATAATTACACATACATAGATTAAGAGATAGGTAAACGCAGAGAAATATAAAGAGATAGATATATATCGAGATATATAGACAATTAGAACGATAGTTACAAAGAAAAACAACCTGTACATAGATATATGAATAGATAAATAAATTTCAAAAGATTGCGTTAGAAGAGAATAGAAATGTAGATACTTACAGATAGATAGATTTATATAGAGACGTAAAATAAATAGATGTACATATAGATACATACATAAATTAAATAGTAAATAGGTAGATATATATATATATATATCTCGATATGTAAGTAGAAAGAGCGATTGATCGGAAAAAAATGGCGATCGTTATATAAATGGAAGAATAGTAAATGTCATAGATAACTACGTATATAAAAGGTAATTAAATAGCTAAATAGCTAGACAGATAGAAGAGTTACATAGATAGCTGATAAATAGATGGGTAGATAGGGAGATAGATTGATAGATAGATAGTCAAACAGTGGGACAAACAGATAAATAGGTAAATACTCAGAGAGATAAGGACATCTCCATAGATAGACTGATACATATGTAGACACATATAAAATAGATTGAGAGACAGATCCATATATAGATGGACAGACAATACTTTAATTGTTTATTAGAGAAATAAATAATTAAACCGCTGGTTATAAAGAAAATCTAACATTCAATACAAAGTCATAGCAATAGTTAGGTAAATTTGAAAAGATTGCTTTAGAGAGGGATACATGTTAGAATAGAGGGGTAGATACATGAATTGATAAAGATAGATACATAGAAAAATAGGTAAATAGATGGCAAGATGGATAAAAAGATAAGCAGATAGATGATTGATAGATACATAGATACATAGATAAATGATAGGTAGATAAAAAATAGTAATGTAAATGGATAGATAGCTATATAGATACTATATTAATAATGTAAGATACATAAAAATTAGATAATTGATACGTAAAGTGAAATATAAATTAATAATGTAAGATACATAAAAATTAGATAATTGATACATAAAGTGAAATATACAATAAGACAATTGATACATAAAGTGAT
>NW_024353594.1:0-565 GCF_902729225.1 Pteropus medius
CCCAGCATTTCCTTAACCAAACAGAATAAGCCCTGGGGCTATAAAGACCACAAGCAGCTGCTGCCATTTGAGATCTCTGTCCCAGAGTTTCCTGCTGTACTATTGAGAAACATCACCTAGCATGTGAACCTCCTCTATGATGCCCTCATTCTCCAAACCTTCTGGATAGGTACCTAAACCTCTGGATGGTCGCATGCTGTGAGGGATTTACCCACCCTGCATGCAAACCTTTGACAGCAAACCCAAATAAAGTCTGTGTGTGCTACTGCCTCACAGCAAACCCAAATAAAGTCTGTGTGTGCTACTGCCACCTCGCGGTCATATCTTTTTCCTTGATGAGCCCCTAATCGCTTGAATCTCTGACAACTAGAATGTCACTTCTTTCACCTCTGCTCCTAGACTGCAGACTGGCACTCAGTGAATGTTGAATATTACTAAATGAAGACATGGGAATCAGATAGGGTTTTTTAGTCCTTACTCCATAACTTATTGTCTATCTAATTTGGAGTAAGTTATTTTAACTTCTGTGGCTTTCCATCTGTAAAATAGGTAGACGTATGGTTGG
>NW_024353595.1:0-396 GCF_902729225.1 Pteropus medius
GTAAAATTTGAAGTTTAGGTACAAGAGAAAAAAAAAGTGAGAAAAATGAAAAGGAAAACTCCAAATGCAAATACCCACTTACTGTTGAAAAAATTTTGATAACTGCTTGGGAGAACCATGCTCTAGTCCTAAAGTGACATCGAAGCTGGCACAACACTTAACTTTCCAGGTAATTGTTCACCAACCATGGCCTGACCACCTCTCCTCTAGCTGGAAATAAAGAAATTATTTTAAAAAATATAGCTCCTGCTTTCATGAAATTAGCTGCCTAGTTAAAGAACAAAGGTGGTGTTAAAAGAGTAAATATTGTAACAGAATAAAGACAGGTGGCATCAGATCACAGGGACTATAAAGTACAAAATCCCCAAATGGTTACTAACTCTTAGAACACTCCAT
>NW_024353596.1:0-335 GCF_902729225.1 Pteropus medius
AAAGAACATAGGATACCTAATTAGGTAGAAATATACCATTCTCATGCAAGGAAGACTCAGCATAAAAATGTCAGTTCTCCCCAAATTAATTCATAAATTCAGAAATCCCATGAGAGTATAATAGATCTCATTCCACAATTTCTGTGGAAAAGTGGAAGGCCCAGACAGCAAAAGTAGTGTGTAAGTCGGGGAGCGTAAGACTTACTGTATTAGCTATTGAGACTTACTCCAAAAGTATAGTGATTACACAGCATATAATGGGTGCAAGGATGGATAAATAGACTGATGGAACAAAACATGTATGTGAGACCTAACTGTGTCATAAGCATTAGGAA
>NW_024353597.1:0-531 GCF_902729225.1 Pteropus medius
GCAGTGAAATTTCTTCATAATCTTTCTTTTCTTTCTGTTTTTATTGCTGCGAAGCAGACCTCATAATTTCTATCATTCCACTTCCTGGGCTCTTCACAACACTATTATCTTCTACTTTCTGCTTTTCAGAAAGTACCATCATGCCGGACATAAAATTTTATGTAGTGATTTTTTGAACAATTTTTTCCCCCTGGGAGAAAGTAGCTGTCAAGTTGGGTGATGTTATGGGCATGGGGAAGGTTCTTTTGCTCAGTGTCCCTCACCAATAGGTCCTGGCATGTGTGTGTGTCTGTGTGTGTCTGTATATATACGTATACACATATGTATATATATATCTATAGCTCTATATATACACATATACAGATATATACTTATGTGTATATATGTACATATTCTGAAAGTACCTCCAAGAGAGAATATATGCTTAAGCCAGAGAAATTCTTAGGGATTGTTTTATAGCAGCAGCTAAGAGCAAGATGCTGTAGGAAGTGGATGGGTTTAGAGATTCCAGAATGCAGAGAGGGAGAGGGA
>NW_024353598.1:0-651 GCF_902729225.1 Pteropus medius
TGACAACTTACTGGATATAAGCCAATCTTATAAAGATAAAAGTGTATAATTCTAAAGGAGATTGGCAGACATCCCAGATCAATTAAGGAAGAAATCCTGCAGCATAGGCAACATATTCATCTTTGAAACCTTACATTTAAATAATGTATCTCAAGGATGGATAAATGAAAATAAAAATATAACTAACTTGAAGAAAAAGTATAGATATAGGAATTCTTTTACGTGATAGACTTATAATTTAATGACTCATTCTATTGAGCCAAATTACTGGTTAATTCAATGAAGTAAAAAAGAAAAAATGCTTGGCAGAACAATCTGAGTGGACCTGCTAATTGTTAAAAGTCGAACTGATAGTCTTACCTACAACCAATTTAAAAAGAACAAATCTGGAAGTTACTGTTCAAAATGTGTCAGCACTATAGCTGGGTAAATTTTATTTGACATTGCTACGTAGGATTCTAGATAAAATGTGGTAATATGTGTAAATAATAGTGTGGTGTCAATTGAACACACCTAGGCTTATGATTGTATTACCATATAGTAAGATTTTCTTCAAATTAGGACCAGGAAAATAGAAATTAGGCATCTATATAAAATAGAAATTTTAATCTACCCAGTAGAAAGAAACATCACTACAGTCGTCTTGTATTT
>NW_024353599.1:0-6042 GCF_902729225.1 Pteropus medius
CCTAAGAAAGAAAGACACAAATGAGGTTTTAGTTTTGGGTGTTATTTACAGTGTATAAAAATGTTTTTATACACACGACAATTATTTTAAGTCTCTTACTTAAAGCAGCAGCAACACCTATGTTAATAAAAACAAGCAGGCTATAAAGAGATGCACTAAAAACATCTTTACTGTGTTTAGGTGACATAAGAATCACTGTATAGAGTGAAATATAACATCCATATGTACTCTGACGTGGCCAGCTGGAATGGTTACAAGGAACGATCAAGAGATTGACTGTGACTAAATTAATGTCTACCATAAAAATCAGTCATCCTCATGTCAATATTAAAAAGAAAATATGTAATCAAGGAATGGATTGTCATGCATATTCTTTAAAAGTCTGTGTGAGATTATTAACTTTGACATTTGTAACAAAAAATTGAAAGAAGATTCAGCCCAAATTTTCACTATTGATGTTTTTTTTCTCCCTGTACATAGTTTGTTTGGTCTCACAACCATACACCAAAAGTGCTAATGTCTCTTGGAAGAACCTAATCAATCAGGAAATAAATGTTCCTACAAAATATAGAATATTAGCTTAGATTTTGATCTATTTCAATATTGACAGATTACAATAGTTGTTCTATTGTTAATTCTGAACAAGAAAAATAAATTACTAAGACAGAAACTACGGGAATCTTGGAGAAAATTATGGAGGCACAGTAGCTGGTGAGATTCATTCCTTCGGGCATGAATGGAGTGGAGAAAGAGGCTCCTCTGCAGAAGAGCACATATTTAAATTCATTGGAATTTAAAGAATGAGCAAAAGTATTTTATCATGAGAAGTAGCGATGCAAAAGAATCCCAGAGACAGAGGGAAATGGGCAGAGCATGAAGGTATACGAGTGAATCATATATTTATATATGTTTGATTTAGTTAATCATCACTTTTAATCTATTCAATATACAACCCCCCTGTCAGTCAGAGTTCTCATATCAGGCTCCTGGATAAACCACAGCTGTTCATTTCGTGGGTAAATTATGGTGGCTTTTGGAAGGACCCCAATTCTTGTTTGGACAACTACAAGGGAATTATGCCACATGTAGCATGAAAATGTGTATGCAAAAATATTGGCTGCTTTCCTTTGGAGAATGATGTGGGAGATCGTTTTATGTTCTTTTTAACAAGACTTATTTATGACTTTTCTGTTTTTATACTCTCTATTATGGAATTACAGTTTGAGATTAAATTAATAATTATTAATCAATTTAAAACTTTTTCCTGTATCAGAATAGTTTGCCTGGTTAAAACCTTCTTTAATCGGCCATAACTAATTTAACTGCGAGTATAATATTTAAAACAAAAGACAGAATAGCCACAATTGTCCAGCTCCTCAATCCTCTATCCCCAATTTCAGAATAAAAGAAATTTAAAAGTGATGATTAACTAAATCAAACATATATAAATATATATATATATATATATATGACTAAATAGATATATATTTGACATATCTATTAGATATATATATGACAAACACAGAGAGTTGGGAAGGAATAGGAACAAGGCAGAAAATCAATAGAGATGAGCAGATTCGTTAGTGTAGGGGATTTGAGAAGGAATCAAAGAATGTCTGCTTCTGAAGTTATGATCTGCCATAGGTTCCTAGAGCTGCTGAATATACTAAAAAGATATCGCCTGATATCCATGAAGGCTAATCAACAGGGGAAATACAGAGATGGTTTCCTATTCTCCTCTGATTTTTAATTAGCCTTATTATATGAGACCAACTGCTAATGTCTCTTGGAAGAACCTAATCAATCAGGAAATAAATGTTCCTACAAAATATAGAATATTAGCTTAGATTTTGATCTATTTCAATATTGACAGATTACAATAGTTGTTCTATTGTTAATTCTGAACAAGAAAAATAAATTACTAAGACAGAAACTACGGGAATCTTGGAGAAAATTATGGAGGCACAGTAGCTGGTGAGATTCATTCCTTCGGGCATGAATGGAGTGGAGAAAGAGGCTCCTCTGCAGAAGAGCACATATTTAAATTCATTGGAATTTAAAGAATGAGCAAAAGTATTTTATCATAAGAAGTAGCGATGCAAAAGAATCCCAGAGACAGAGGGAAATGGGCAGAGCATGAAGGTATACGAGTGAATCATATATTCAGACAGCTAAAAATCACTTTTAGAGAAATTAGGGAACTAAGGTTTGAGTGTTACAAAGACATACTATCAGTTTAACAGGTAAAATCACTTTAGAATAACCATAACTTTGCAAAATTAATTACTTGCTCTTTGAAATATTTACACCCAATTATTTGGATTTCCCAAGTAGAGGGTGGAAAATCTTCAGGAATATTATAACATCATATGATATCGTATTATGTCACATCATATATTATAATATCTTACTTGTATTGGAAATATTACTAGATCATCCACACAGTCTCCCCAAATCTAACATTCTATTACTTTATTTAGATTTGAGTTAATAATGAAATGTAACCTTTTAATGTAACATGGTCTTTAAAAAATATCAGCCTAAACCAAACAAACATCAAGGTTTTATTCAAGTCACACTCTGTCATGTACTGATACTGCAAGAGGCATTACTGAATGAAATGGAAATATATCTTGTACAAATTCTACATGAGACTGTATTTTTCTAAGAAAATTAATCTTTCTAAGAAAATCCGTCTTTAGACATCAGAGATATCCTATAAGAAACTGCAATAGACAATATTTTAACAATTTGATATATATCGTATTCAGGATTCTATCCTTTATATATGAAAAAACGGTTCAAACTAGTTTAATCTTCATAAAAAGAGGTAATGGTGAATTGATGTCTAGGGCAATATCTGCAGGTTTGTAGTAAGAAAGAATTTATAAAGTTTCTTCTGTTTCAACAAATGATGAGAAAAATAAATTTGAGAATTTGCTTTAGCAAGAGGATATCAAAATATGAATTCAAAAAATGAAGGTGGTAAATAATCTATTTCAAGTGTTGATACCACAAGGAAATTTAGGAGTTCCTTGTAGGGAGATTATATCTTGATAAATTCATTTAGCTTAAATAAAAAGAACACACAATTTTGTTTAAAAAATAATTGTAGTTGGGAATTTTATATTTGAAATGTATACATTTTATGTTAAGCTTACACAAATTGAGATTGGTTCACCTCCTTTGATAATTATTTCAGCTGCAAAGCAAATACTCTAGACTTTTAAAATAATTCTTTGTTTTATTTTGTTTTATTTTATTTTAATTTCCCATACTGGTATGGGAAGCAGTTTTAGTATATACCTGTGAATATGGACAAAATCTTTCTTGTAACCATACAGAAACCATTAAATAATAACAATTACCCAGTAAAACAAATATTGTAGGGAGAAGCAATAATCCCATTTCTATAAGTCAATTTTTATTGCTTGCTTACTTTTTCGGAAAAAAAGGTAAAAGTTATAGGATAAATGTGAATGAGCGTTTGTAGAAGTTATATATTTCAGAATGCTACATGTAAAAATATAAAAACATTTTTCAAGAGGACTAGAAGAAAGTTATTATCTGAATGAAGAAAATATATGGTTAATGCCAAGATAGGATCATTTTATTTTTTAAAATAAGAAAGAATTAGGTTGTTATATGACATTGGGTTCCAGGGACTGGATTTAGGACCAGTCTAACAAATTATATTAGAGTTTCTAGGCTAGTCAAGCTGATATAGGGGAACCTGGGCCAAGTACATACAGCTAGGCAGTTCAAGGAAAGAGAAATTATAAGAATAAACAGTGATTGCATTCACTGATCATGAACCAGACTATTATTTTTCTGAGAAGAAGAAACTAAGACAGGCTGAAGTGAGAAGACAAAGGCCAGTGACAGCAAGACTCAAGATATGTCAGATAAAGATTTGATGTTCAGTGTAGTGTTCTCAAAATGCTGAAGGATTAATCTTACTTGGTCTTTTATTTTCTTTAAAATTTTTACTTACTAGTTATCAACAGGTATACTAAATTTTTTAATAAAAATAATGATCTTTACAAAGAAAACTTTGTATGACTACAATAGGATAAATGATTTAAGTTTATAAATAAATTATAAAAAGCAATGAAACATAATTTGATAGAGAAATTGAGAAAAAGAAGTCATTAGTTGATTTGCAGTTAATCAACTGAAGAAGAAAGTGAATGCAAATTTAACTAGCTTGACATATGCAGTGTGTTCAGAGATCTGGATTGTCCCCAAGGACAATTGCTCACCACTAGTTGTCCCCTAGGCTTTCTGTACAATTTCTTGTGACCTTTAGTTAGATCTCATCACTGCAAGGAAACCACTTTTTAAAAATTTTCTCTGGGGTTGTGTCTGAATAAAGAAATTTGCTATATTTAACAGGAGTTACAGAGGAAAGAATATGTAGGGATGCTAATGAGATTTTTAAAGAAATGCTTTGGGATTTATCAATTTAGTAGCTGAATTATTGATGAAAAAAATTTCACTAAGCAAAAATCAGATTTAAGTGTGTTTTCAAAGTTCAATTATGTTCAGTCAATTTGCCTTTTAATTAAAAATAAACAAATGACCTCAGACTTCTTTGGTCTTACATGAAAACCAATTATTAATAAATGCAATTCACTATGGCTTTCAAAAGGTGGAGATCTTTTGTATGTATCTTTATCCATATAAATACTAAGAAATATGGCAGTAAAAGGAGGCATGCCATTTATACTCTGAAGCGATTCTCAGTAATGTATGCATACAGACATTATTAGTAGATATCTCAGAAAAATATTTTAAAAAATCCTTATCAGTATACTGGAAAGATCAAAATAGATTATTTAACATTTTACATGTCTTTTATAATTTATCTTTTCACCTTATTTTATTTATATTTAATACCATTTAGAAAGCATTATATTTATTTTTATATCTTAACACCATTAATTTAACATCGAGTCTTTCTTTGGTTATGGTATTTTATATATTCCTAATTATTTAGAATGTTTGAAGTTTAAAATGTAGGTAGTTAATTTACCATTCTTTTAAGCAAAAATGTCTATATATGGGGCATTGTTTTTCTATTAAAGACTTTTCTTCCTGGTAGCTTTGTATAATACTTATGCTCTCTAAACTTCTATTTTTTTAAATGTAAGATGAAGAAACTATTATTAGGCCACAAAGCTATTAATTAGAATTAAATGAAACAATACTTTAACTAAAATTATTATCCTCCTTTAATTGTGAGATGTCTTCTATTCAGTTTCTAGTTTTAACCTGTGAGTTTCATTAATTTTACTTTAATCACTGAACTCTCTGACCCTTCTTTTTTATTACACCACTAAAATTGGTCTTTTTCTTACCCTACCATCCTACTCACTCTTTCTTTAAAAAAATGTTTACAAGTCTCAATATTATAAAGATTAGTCTGTCTTCCAATGATCAGAAACTTTTTAAATAGAGCAGGCTCTTCTAATATTTATGTATTTATTTAAACATGAATTACCTTAAATAATATCTTGTATTATTTTTTAAAAAATATTTGCCTAACACTTTGTTAAACTAAAGTCTGATTCTTATTTCAGCTTCTTTAAATATTTAATTTGAATATCTTTCAATGCTGGAGAAGATAACTCAAAATATATCTAAATGGAAGAATTATATCAGTGACTATTTATCTTTTATCCTGGTAGTCATTTTCAAATTATATTCACCATTTAAGATTTATTTTAGTTGAAATTCCACAGGAATTCATTTTTCTTTTGATTTCATCCAACAATTTATATATATTTTTGTTACAAACCAGTTGTTCTTACAAACTTGTTTTCTAAGTGTGCAGATCTGATGTTTTTTTAATGGGTGGTGTACATATGTAACTTCCAAAGACTGAGTAACATAAGAAAACATTTCCAAATATCTGTTTCCTAAACACTATTTACCTAGAATAAACTTCTTTCCAAGATCATTTGCTTCCTGATTCTTTTAAAATGTTCCATTTTTCTCAGATGTACAGATTAACATGTTTTTTTTTCCCCCAAGATCTAA
>NW_024353600.1:0-784 GCF_902729225.1 Pteropus medius
CTTGGCACAGCTGTCCTTCGGGCGGGCATCTGGGCCCCACGCAAGTGTGACAGCGTCTGCGGAGCCTGTGACACGTTCCCGCCTGGGTCTTCTCCGTCCCCTTTTGGTCAGATGCATGGAGAGTGGTCAGATGCATGGAAAGTGGTCAGATGCATGGAAAGTGGTCAGATGCATGGAAAGGCATGGTGGCCTGCGTCAGGACTGCACGCGTGGCAGACGCACACAGGTTTTATTTGCCCAGTGACCTGCGGGGAGCCAGGAGATGCGCCGGGCCTGCCCTGCTGCTTCATGTACTTAGCATGGGAGGTGCAGCCGCGGACACTGACCGCCAGGCAGGGTGGCCGTCGAGGTTGGGTTTCACGTGCATGCCGGGTCCCTGAGGGCACAAGGCTCTCAGACAGTCCTAGTGCCCTGTGCTGCCACGGGCCAGCGGCGACGCTTCAGCGGACATCCTCGCCAGGCTGTCTGCACAGTCATGTCCCTGGCCCTTCTCACAGGTGTCATAATGGCGGCCATCCCAGCAACGACGCTTTACGTTTTCTAGAAGAAAGGACACACGGACACTCCTGCCCCACGCAGAGGCACACTGTTCTGTCTTCTCCCTACACTGCCGGACCTTGCTCAGTGGGCAGTGACACCGTTTGCTGTTCACGGGCATAAACGCATCGTGCGTGTCCTGGCCCACCTCTCCCCTTCGTCGTCACCCTGAAGCGACCTCAGGGGACCGCTGGCTGTCAGGGCAGTTGCGTCCACCCACAAGGCCCAGGCACCGAACCCTCGTGAC
>NW_024353601.1:0-452 GCF_902729225.1 Pteropus medius
TTTTTTGCCATCTCCCTCAAACCCCCTCCCATCTGGTAGCCCTCAAAACTATTGTTTTTTGTCGTTGCTGTTGTTTATTTTGTTCTTTAGATTCCACATGTATGTGAAATCATGCGATATTTGTCTTTCTCTATCTGACCCATTTCATTCATCATAATATCCTCTAGGCCAATCAAGGCAATATCTTTTCCATTGCCTTTCATTTAGTCTCTGTGTGTCTTTAATCTGAAGTGAGTCTCTTGTAGGTAGCATATGTAGGGTCTTGTTTTATTATCCATTCAGCCACTCTATCTTTTGGTTGGAGCACTTAATTCTTTTGCATTTTGAGGTACTTGTTGATAAGAATGTAATTATTACCATTCTTTATTCCTGTTTATGATACATGTTTTTTCTTCTAAAGAAGTCCCTCCAACATTTCCTGTAATACTGGCTTAGTGATGATAAATTCCTTC
>NW_024353602.1:0-505 GCF_902729225.1 Pteropus medius
GTCGGCGCAGCCCTAGTGGTCAGTTCTCAGGTGGGGGGTGGGGTGCTGAGGTGAGCGAGAGGGTCCTGCCCAGGCCACTCAGAGGTCTGCAGCCAAGTTGGGAGGAAGCCTGTGCTGGGGAGACCTGGAGGGACCTTCCCATCTGTGAAATGGGGCCAGGCTGGGGCTGAGGGGTGGGCCCCCTCCCTGGGCCAGTACTCCCCTGGGAATCTGTGCCCACGCTGACACGCACACACACCCAGAGAGACAGCACATGTGCCGTTAAGACACTTTCAGATGCTGGCACTCAGGAACCCGGACGTCACCCTCACAGACGCAGCCACACCGGGGTCAGCGAGCATCAGGCACCCGCCAGGACCCAGGCCTGGCCCCCGCTGGTGCCCTTTCCTGGGACGCGAGGCTCCAGGTCTGAGGCCCACCGAAGGGAGATAGCTCGGCAGAGGGGGCCTGAAGTCAGAGAGAGATGGGACAGGGGTGTGTGTGTGTGTGTGTGTGTGTGAGACCC
>NW_024353603.1:0-648 GCF_902729225.1 Pteropus medius
GGCTAAGCGTGTCTGAGGGATTGAGTGGGCAGGTGAATGGCAACATCTGTATGTTACTATCTGCCTCAATTTTTTTTAAAGAAGGGAATCCTCTAATTAATTTTTAAAAAGTTAAACCCATTGGCAGATTTTTGTATTTCTAGTTTTCTCAAAGTTTGAGACATATATTCAATTTAATATTTTTGTTTCATAACTTTGGTGTCTGTAAAAATCAGACCATTATTTTATTTTATTTTATTTTATTTATACTTTATATCCATTTACAGAAGCTTTGAGCCAGCCTATAATATACCTATAGACTAAAATTGGTAAAAAAAAAATAGGTTGAACTAACTGAAGTTGTTGAAATTAAATAGGTTTTGACCTACAAAAATGACAACAGCTTTAATGTAATAAAAATTATTGTTTAGAGATTAATCCAAGGAAAGTTAGAGTGAAGAGACGGATGCCAAAACAATGCACAGAAATACACAGACCCAAGGACCTGTAGGATTGCTGGTAAGTGAGCCTTAAATGTTTCTGGAAACCGAAGTGTAAAATGAGATATGGTTGGTCAGATGAAAGTATTTCAATCTCTGAGGGAGGGAAATCTGCTTCTTATACATTTATCTAAAATAAATCTGTATACAACCCTCTTAGGGACCCATG
>NW_024353604.1:0-4731 GCF_902729225.1 Pteropus medius
TGCTTCCGTCCTGAAGTCTGATTTCCACTGGGGAAAGCGGGAAGGAGCCGAGGCCTGAGGAAGGAGCCCCGGGGCCTCCGGGATAAAAAGAGATCATGCTGAATTGTGGCTCTGGAACGCCCGGTGTCCGCACTGCGGGGAGGTGGAGGTGCTAGCAGCGGCCTGTCTTCTGTGGTAGACCAGGGGTCCACGCAGGTTTCCTTCGAAAATCCACCATATACATATAGATGCATATAGATGAATATATATATGCATCTATATGTATAAGGTAGCTTTGGCGAAAAGCTCTCTGGTGACGTCCATTTTGAGCCAGAATCGCAGACTTCCGAGAAAAGGCTCACTTGCGGCAAATTCACAGCCCTCCCGGGGCCTTGGGGCTCTGTGGCCATGCCCGGTCATCTGCGGGTACTGGGGTGGCGAAGTTGGAGGAGCACTCACTGACACTTTGAGCTCCTAGAGGTACAAACTACGTGTCATTCGTCTCTGCATCCTCTGGCATGGTTCAGGGCCGCCCCCAGACAGAGTACCCGGGGATGCTTTGGCCCCTCCGTCCATGGCGGCCGTCACGCGCTGTAAAGAGTTCAGCTGGGAGACACTGCAGACAGCTGTGGGTGTGAATTCGGCCTCCGTGCCTTAGGAGCTTTGCGATCAGCTCTTTGAGCCTTTCATTTCTTCATTTTGAATGCGTCCATGGGGACCATTACGACCATCCCAGGCTGAAAGGTGAGGGAGAGGGAGGTGTCTGCTTCCGTCCTTAAGTCTGATTTCCACTGCGGAAAGCGGGAAGGAGCCGAGGCCTGAGGAAGGAGCCCCGGGGCCTCCGGGTAAAAAGAGATCATGCTGAATTGTGGCTCTGAACGCCCGGTGTCCACACTGCGGGGAGGTGGAGGTGCTAGCAGCGGCCTGTCTTCTGTGGTAGACCAGGGGTCCACGCAGGTTTCTTTCGAAAATCCACCATATACATATAGATGAATATATATAGGCATCTATATGTATATGGTAGCTTTGGCGAAAAGCTCTCTGTTGACGTCCATTTTGAGCCAGAATCGCAGACTTCCGAGAAAAGGCTCACTTGCGGCAAATGCACAGCCCTCCAGGGGCCTTGGGGCTCTGTGGGCCATGCCCGGTCTTCTGCGGGTACTGGGGTGGCGAAGTTGGAGGAGCACTCACTGACACTTTGAGCTCCTAGAGGTGCCAAACTACGTGTCATTCGGTCTCTGCATCCTTGTAAGGCCAGCTCCACAGACAGCGTAGCCAGGGATGCTTTGGCCCCTCCGTCCATGGGGGCCGTCACCCGCTGGAAAGAGGTCAGCTGGGAGACACTGCAGACAGCTGTGGGTCTGAATTCGCCTCCGTGCCTTAGGAGCTTTGCGATCAGCTCTCTGAGCCTTTCATTTCTTCATTTTGAAGGCGTCCACGGGGACCATCACGACCATCCCAGGCAGAAAGGTGAGGGCGAGGGAGGTGTCTGCTTCCGTCCTGAAGTCTGATTTCCACTGCGGAAAGCCGGAAGGAGCCGAGGCCTTAGGAAGGAGCCCCGGGGCCTCTGGGATGAAAAGAGATCATGCTGAATTGTGGCTCTGGAACGCCCGGTGTCCACACTGCGGGGAGGTGGAGGTGCTAGCAGCGGCCTGTCTTCTGTGGTAGACCAGGGTCCACGCAGGTTTCCTTCGAAAATCCACCATATACATATATATGCATATAGATGAATATATATATGCATATATATGTTTATGGTAGCTTTGGCGAAAAGCTCTCTGGTGACGTCCATTTTGAGCCAGAATCGCAGACTTCCGAGAAAAGGCTCACTTGCGGCAAATGCACAGCCCTCCCTGGGCCTTGGGGCTCTGTGGGCCATGCCCGGTCATCTGCGGGTACTGGGGTGGCGAAGTTGGAGGAGCACTCACTGACACTTTGAGCTCCTAGAGGTACAAACTACGTGTCATTCGTCTCTGCATCCTCTTGCAGGGTTCAGGGCCGTCCACAGACAGCGTACCCGGGGATGCTTTGGCCCCTCCGTCCATGGCGGCCGTCACCCGCTGGAAAAAGTTCAGTTGGGAGACACTGCAGACAGCTGTGGGTCTGAATTCGGCCTCCGTGCCTTAGGAGCTTTGCGATCAGCTCTTTGAGCCTTTCATTTCTTCATTTTGAATGCGTCCCCGGGGACCATTACGACCATCCTAGGCTGAAAGGTGAGGGAGAGGGAGGTGTCTGCTTCCGTCCTTAAGTCTGATTTCCACTGCGGAAAGTGGGAAGGAGCCGAGGCCTGAGGAAGGAGCCCCGGGGCCTCCGGGATGAAAAGAGATCATGCTGAATTGTGGCTCTGGAACGCCCGGTGTCCACACTGCGGGGAGGTGGAGGTGCTAGCAGCGGCCTGTCTTCTGTAGTAGACCAAGGGTCCATAGGTTTCATTCAATCCACCATATACATATATGGCCATATAGATTGAATATATATATATGCATATATATGTATATGGTAGCTTTGGCAAAAACTCTCTGGTGACGTCCATTTCGAGCCAGAATCGCAGACTTCCGAGAAAAGGCTCACTTGCGGCAAATGCACAGCCCTCCCGGGGCCTTGGGGCTCTGTGGGCGATGCTCGGTCATCTGCGGGTACTGGGGTAGAGAAGTTGAAGGAGCACTCACTGACACTTTGAGCTCCTAGGTACAAACTACGTCTCATTCGTCTCTGTATCCTCTTGCAGGGTTCACGGCCACCCACAGACAGCGTAGCCAGGGATGCTTTGGCCCCTCCGTCCATGGCGGCCGTCACCCGCTGGAAAGAGTTCAGTTGGGAGACACTGCAGACAGCTGTGGGTCTGAATTCGGCCTCCGTGCCTTAGGAGCTTCGCGATCAGCTCTTTGAGCCTTTCATTTCTTCATTTTGAATGCGTCCACGGGGACCATTACGACCATCCAGGCTGAAAGGTGAGGGAGAGGGAGGTGTCTGCTTCCGTCCTGAAGTCTGATTTCCACTGCGGAAAGCGGGAAGGAGCCGAGGCCTTAGGAAGGAGCCCCGGGGCCTCTGGGATGAAAAGAGATCATGCTGAATTGTGGCTCTGGAACGCCCGGTGTCCCCACTGCGGGGAGGTGGAGGTGCTAGGAGCGGCCTGTCTTCTGTGGTAGACCAGGGTCCACGCAGGTTTCCTTCGAAAATCCACCATATACATATATGTGCATATAGATGAACATATATATGCATATATATGTATATGGTAGCTTTGGCAAAAAGCTCTCTGGTGACGTCCATTTTGAGCCAGAATCGCAGACTTCCGAGAAAAGGCTCACTGGCGGCAAATGCACAGCCCTCCCGGGGCCTTGGGGCTCTGTGGGCCATGCCCGGTCATCTGCGGGTACTGGGGTGGCGAATTTGGAGTAGCACTCACTGACACTTTGAGCTCCTAGAGGTACAAACTACGTGTCATTCGTCTCTGCATCCTCTTGCAGGGTTCAGGGCCGCCCACAGACAGCGTACCCGGGGATACTTTGGCCCCTCCGTCCATGGCGGCCGTCACCCGCTGGAAAGAGTTCAGTTGGGAGACACTGCAGACAGCTGTGGGTCTGAATTCGGCCTCCGTGCCTCAGGAGCTTTGCGATCAGCTCTGAGCCTTTCATTTCTTCATTTTGAATGCGTCCACGGGGACCATTACGACCATCCCAGGCAGAAAGGTGAGGGAGAGGGAGGTGTCTGCTTCCGTCCTGAAGTCTGATTTCCACTGCGGAAAGCGGGAAGGAGCCGAGGCCTTAGGAAGGAGTCCCGGGCCTCTGGGATGAAAAGAGATCATGCAGAATTGTGGCTGTGGAACGCCCGGTGTCCCCACTGCGGGGAGGAGGATGTGCTAGGAGCGGCCTGTCTTCTGTGGTAGACCAGGGGTCCACGCAGGTTTCCTTCGAAAATCCACCATATAGATATATATGCATATAGATGAACATATATATGCATATATATGTATATGGTAGCTTTGGCAAAAAACTCTCTGGTGACGTCCATTTCGAGCCAGAATCGCAGACTTTCGCGAAAAGGCTCACTTGCGGCAAATGCACAGCCCTCCCGGGGCCTTGGGGCTCTGTGGGCGATGCTCGGTCATCTGCGGGTACTGGGGTAGCGAAGTTGGAGAGCACTCACTGACACTTTGAGCTCCTAGAGGTACAAACTACGTCTCATTCGTCTCTGTATCCTCTTGCAGGGTTCACGGCCACCCACAGACAGCGTAGCCAGGGATGCTTTGGCCCCTCAGTCCATGGGGGCCGTCACCCGCTGGAAAGAGGTCAGCTGGGAGACACTGCAGACAGCTGTGGGTCTGAATTCGGCCTCCGTGCCTTAGGAGCTTTGCGATCAGCTCTCTGAGCCTTTCATTTTCTTCATTTTGAATGCGTCCACGGGGACCATCACGACCATCCCAGGCAGAAAGGTGAGGGCGAGGGAGGTGTCTGCTTCCGTCCTGAAGTCTGATTTCCACTGCGGAAAGCGGGAAGGAGCCGAGGCCTTAGGAAGGAGCCCGGGGCCTCTGGGATGAAAAGAGATCATGCTGAATTGTGGCTCTGGAACGCCGGTGTCCACACTGCGGGGAGGTGGAGGTGCGAGGAGCGGCCTGTCTCCTGTGGTAGAGCAGGGGTCCAGGCAGGTTTCCTTCGAAAATCCACCATATACATATATATGCATATAGATGAATATATATGCATATATATGTATATGTAATAACTTTCAACAAAAAGCTCTCTGGTGACG
>NW_024353605.1:0-5805 GCF_902729225.1 Pteropus medius
TATATATATATATATATATATATATATATAAAGTGTGAGAGAAATAGACAGATACATAGATAGATAGATAGGTAGATAGAGAGAGAGAGAGAGAGAAACAGAGAAAGAGAGAGAGATAGAGAGATAGAGATATCCATAGATTCAGATACAGATATAGATATAGCTATATCTAGGGGAGCTCTGGCAAAAAGCACTCTACTGACGTCCATTTTGAGCCGGAACTGCAGATTTCCAAGATACGGCTCACTTGCGGCAAATTCACGGCCCTCCCGGCGCCTCGGGGCTCTGAGGGCGATGCTCGGTCGTCTGCGGGTACGGGGGTACGGAAGTTGCGGAAGCACTCACTGACACTTTGAGCCCTAGAGGTACAAACGACGTCTCATTCCTCTCTGTATCCTCGTGCAGAGCTCCAGGCCACCCACAGACAGCGTACCCAGGGATGCTTTGGCCCCTCCGTCCCTGGAGGCCGTCACCGGCTGGAAAGAGGTCAGTTGGGGGACACTGCAGACAGCCGTGGGTCTGATTTGGCCTCCGTGCCTCTTGAGCTTTGCGATCACCTCTTTGAGCCTTTCATTTCTTCATTTTGAATGCGTACACGGGGACCATTACGACCATCCCAGGCAGCAAGGTGAGGGAGAGGGAGGTGTCTGCTTCCGTCCTGAAGTCTGATTTCAAATGCGGAAAGCAGGAAGGAGCAGAGGCCTTAGGAAGGAGCCCCGGGGCCTCTGGGATGAAAAGAGATCATGCTGAATTGTGGCTCTGTATCGCCCAGTGTCCACACTCCGGGAGGTGGAGGTGCTGGGAGCGGCCTGTCTTCTCTGGTAGACCAGGGTCCACACAGGTTTCCTTCGAAAATCCACCATATACATATATATGCATATAGATGAACATATATATGCATATATATGTATATGGTAGATCTGGCAAAAGCTCTATGACGTCCATTTTGAGCCGAACTGCAGACTTTCGAGATAATGCGGCTCACTTGGCAAATTCACGGCCCTCCCCGGCCTCCCGGGGCTCTGAGGGCGGTGCTTTCGGTCGTCTGCGAGTACTGGGGTACAGAAGTTGCAGAAGCACTCACTGACACTTTGAGCCCCTAGAGGTACAAACGGCGTCTCATTCCTCTCTGTATCCTCGTGCAGAGCTCCAGGCTACCCACAGACAGCGGACCCAGGGAGGCTTTGGCCCCTCCGTCCCTGGAGGCCGTCACCCGCTGGAAAGAGGTCAGTGGGGACACTGCAGACAGCTGTGGGTCTGATTTCCGCCTCCGTGCCTTATGAGCTTTGCGATCACCTCTTCGAGCCTTTCATTTCTTCATTTTGAATGCGTCCACGGGGACCATTACGACCATCCCAGGCCGAAAAGTGAGGGAGAGGGAGGTGTCTGCTTCCGTCCTGATCTGATTTCCAATGCGGAAAGCAGAAAGGAGCAGAGGCCTTAGGAAGGAGCCCCGGGGCCTCTGGGATGAAAAGAGATCATGCTGAATTGTGGCTCTGGAACGCCCGGTGTCCACACTCCGGGAGGTGGAGGTGCTGGGAGCGGCCTGTCTTCTCTGGTAGACCAGGGTCCACACAGGTTTCCTTCTAAAATCCACCATATACATATATATGCATATAGATGAACATATATGCATATATGTATATGGTAGAATCTGGCAAAAAGCTCTCTAGTGACGTCCATTTTGAGCGGAACTGCAGACTTTCAGTCACGGCTCACTTATGCGGCAAATTCCACGGCCCTCCCAGCCTCCGGGGCTCTGAGGCGGTGCTGGTCAAATCGCGGTACTGGGGTTCAGAAGTTGCAGAAGCACTCACTGACACTTTGAGCCCCTAGAGGTACAAACGGTGTCTCATTGCTCTCTGTATCCTCAGGGTGCAGAGCTCCAGGCCACCCACAGACAGCGGACCCAGGGAGGCTTTGGCCCCTCCGTCCCGGGA
Source organism: Pteropus medius (assembly GCF_902729225.1). NCBI lineage: Eukaryota > Metazoa > Chordata > Mammalia > Chiroptera > Pteropodidae > Pteropus > Pteropus medius. The sequence continues at coordinate 1,941 of NW_024353605.1, forward strand.
GGCCGTCACCCGCTGGAAAGAGGTAGTGGTGGACACTGCAGACAGCTGTGGGTCTGATTTCCGCCTCCGTGCCTTATGAGCTTTGCGATCACCTCTTCGATCCTTTCATTTCTTCATTTGAATGCGTCCACGGGGACCATTACGACCATCCCAGGCAGAAAGGTGAGGGAGAGGGAGGTGTCTGCTTCCGTCCTGAAGTCTGATTTCCACTGCGGAAAGCGGGATGGAGCCGAGGCCTTAGGAAGGAGCCCAGGGCCTCTGGGATGAAAAGAGATCATGCTGAATTGTGGCTCTGGAACGCCCGGTGTCCACACTCCGGGGAGGTGGAGGTGCTGGGAGCTGCCTGTCTTCTCTGGTAGACCAGGGTCCACACAGGTTTCCTTCGAAAATCCACCATATACATATATATGCATATAGATGAACATATATATGCATATATATGTATATGGTAGATCTGGCAAAAAGCTCTCTAGTGACGTCCATTTTTAGCCGGAACTGCAGGCTTTCGAGATACGGCTCACTTGCGGCAAATTCACGGCCCTCCCGGCGCCTCGGGGCTCTGAGGGCGATGCTCGGTCGTCTGCGGGTACTGGGGTACTGAAGTTGCAGAAGCACTCACTGACACTTTGAGCCCCTAGAGGTACAAACGGCGTCTCATTCCTCTCTGTATCCTCGTGCAGAGCTCCAGGCCACCCACAGACAGCTGACCCAGGGAGGCTTTGGCCCCTCCGTCCCTGGAGGCCGTCACCCGCTGGAAAGAGGTCAGTGGGGGACACTGCAGACAGCTGTGGGTCTGATTTCAGCCTCCGTGCCTTATGAACTTTGCGATCACCTCTTCGAGCCTTTCATTTCTTCATTTTGAATGCGTCCACGGGGACCATTACGACCATCCCAGGCAGAAAGGTGAGGGAGAGGATGGTGTCTGCTTCCGTTCTGAAGTCTGATTTCCAATGCGGAAAGCAGGAAGGAGCAGAGGCCTTAGGAAGGAGCCCCGGGGCCTCTGGGATGAAAAGTGATCATGCTGAATTGTGGCCCTGGAACGCCCGGTGTCCACACTCCGGGGAGGTGGAGGTGCTGGGAGCGGCGTGTCTTCACTGGTAGACCAGGGTCCACACAGGTTTCCTTCGAAAATCCACCATATACATGTATATGCATATAGATGAACATATATATGCATATATATGTATATGGTAGATCTGGCAAAAAGCTCTCTAGTGAAGTCCATTTTGAGCCGGAACTGCAGACTTTCGAGATTCGGCTCACTTGCGGCAAATTCACGGCCCTCCCGGCGCCTCGGGGCTCTGAGGGCGGTGCTCGGTCGTCTGCGGGTATATATATGTGTGTATATATATATAAATATATATATATATATAAAGTGTGAGAGAAAGAGACAGATACATAGATAGATAGATAGGTAGATAGTGAGAGAGAGAGAGAAACAGAGAAAGAGAGAGAGATAGAGATATAGAGATATCTATAGATTCAGATACAGATATAGATATAGCTATATCTAGGGGAGCTCTGGCAAAAAGCACTCTACCGACGTCCATTTTGAGCCAGAACTGCAGACTTCCGAGATACGGCTCACTTGCGGCAAATTCAAGGCCCTCCCGGCGCCTCGGGGCTCTGAGGGCGATGCTCGGTCGTCTGCGGGTACTGGGGTACAGAAGCTGCAGAAGCACTCACTGACACTTTGAGCCCCTAGAGGTACAAACGGCGTCTCATTCCTCTCTGTATCCTCGTGCAGAGCTCCAGGCCACCCACAGACAGCGGACCCAGGGAGGCTTTGGCCCCTCCGTCCCTGGAGGCCGTCACCCGCTGGAAAGAGGTCAGTGGGGACACTGCAGACAGCTGTGGGTCTGATTTCGGCCTCCGAGCCTTATGAGCTTTGCGATCACCTCTTCGAGCCTTTCATTTCTTCATTTTGAATGCGTCCACGGGGACCATTACGACCATCCCAGGCAGAAAGGTGAGGGAGAGGGAGGTGTCTGCTTCCGTCCTGAAGTCTGATTTCCACGCGGAAAGCGGGAAGGAGCCGTGCGTGAGGAAGGAGCCCCGGGGCCTCTGGGATGAAAAGAGATCATGCTGAATTGTGGCTCTGGAACGCCCGGCGTCCACACTCCGGGGAGGTGGAGGTGCTGGGAGCGGCCTGTCTTCTCTGGTAGACCAGGGTCCACACAGGTTTCCTTCGGAGGGTTCATTCATATACATATATATGCATATAGATGAACATATATATGTATATATATGTATATGGGATCTGGCAAAAGCTCTTAGTGATGTCCATTTTGGAGCCGAACTGCAGACTTCAGACACGGCTCACTTGGCGGCAAATTCATCGGCCTCCGGGCGCCTCGGGCTCCTGAGGGCTGTGCTCGGCTCGCTCATGGGTACAAGTGCTGTGAAGTTGCAGAAGCACTCACTGACACTTTGAGCCCCTAGAGGTACAAACGGCGTCTCATTCCTCTCTGTATCCTCGTGCAGAGCTCCAGGCCACCTACAGACAGCGGACCCAGGGAGGCTTTGGCCCCTCCGTCCCTGGAGGCCGTCACCCGCTGGAAAGAGGTCAGTGGGGGACACTGCAGACAGCTGTGGGTCTGATTTCGGCCTCCGAGCCTTATGAGCTTTGCGATCACCTCTTCGAGCCTTTCATTTCTTCATTTTGAACGCGTCCACGGGGACCATTACGACCATCCCAGGCCGAAAAGTGAGGGAGAGGGAGGTGTCTGCTTCCGTCCTGAAGTCTGATTTCCAATGCGGAAAGCAGGAAGGAGCAGAGGCCTTAGGAAGGAGCCCCTGGGCCTCTGGGATGAAAAGAGATCATGCTGAATTGTGGCTCTGTATCGCCCAGTGTCCACACTCCGGGGAGGTGGAGGTGCTGGGAGCGGCCTGTCTTCTCTGGTAGACCAGGGTCCACACAGGTTTCCTTCGAAAATCCACCATATACATATATATGCATATAGATGAACATATATATGCATATATATGTATATGGTAGATCTGGCAAAAAGCTCTCTAGTGACGCCCATTTTGAGCCGGAACTGCAGACTTTCGAGATACGGCTCACTTGCGGCAAATTCACGGCCCTCCCGGCGCCTCGGGGCTCTGAGGGCGGTGCTCGGTCGTCTGCGGGTACTGGGGTACGGAAGTTGCAGAAGCACTCACTGACACTTTGAGCCCCTAGAGGTACAAACGGCGTCCCATTCCTCTCTGTATCCTCGTGCAGAGCTCCAGGCCACCCACAGACAGCGGACCCAGGGAGGCTTTGGCCCCTCCGTCCCTGGAGGCCGTCACCCGCTGGAAAGAGGTCAGTGGGGGACACTGCAGACAGCTGTGGTCTGATTTCGGCCTCCGTGCCTTATGAACTTTGCGATCACCTCTTCGAGCCTTTCATTTCTTCATTTTGAATGCGTCCACGGGGACCATTACGACCATCCCAGGCAGAAAGGTGAGGGAGAGGTTGGTGTCTGCTTCCGTCCTGAAGTCTGATTTCCAATGCGGAAAGCAGAAAGGAGCAGAGGCCTTAGGAAGGAGCCCCGGGGCCTCTGGGATGAAAAGAGATCATGCTGAATTGTGGCCCTGGAACGCCCGGTGTCCACACTCCTGGGAGGTAGAGGTGCTGGGAGCGGCCTGTCTTCTCTGGTAGACCAGGGTCCACACAGGTTTCCTTCGAAAATCCACCATATACATATATATGCATATAGATGAACATATATATGCATATATATGTATATGGTAGATCTGGCAAAAAGCTCTCTAGTGACGTCCATTTTGAGCCGAACTGCAGACTTTCGAGATACGGCTCACTTGCGGCAAATTCACGGCCCTCCCGGCGCCTCGGGGCTCTGAGGGCGGTGCTCGGTCG
>NW_024353606.1:0-577 GCF_902729225.1 Pteropus medius
CTTAAATGTTCCTGTTCCCCAGGCTTCCTTGCTCCACTGCTCTTATTACAGAGCCTGTGTCTGTCTCTAATAGAGACTGTATTGTCTCCAGAGATTAAAACTCTGGAGTGGTTTCCAACATCCTTGAGGATAAAGTCCAAAATCTTTAGCATAAACCTCTCAGTGGTTTCCAACTTCCTTGAGGATAAAGTCCAAAATCTTTAGCATGGCCTGTAATGTGCATCCTGGTCAGGCTTGTGCCTACCTATCCAGCCTTATCTCCCACCATACTCCCCATCCCTCTCCCTACTCTGGCCAGTGCCACCTTCTTATAGCTTTTCTAATGTTCATGGACTTTCTCATTTCAGTGATTGTCTCTGCTTGAATGTCCTCCCTCTCCATCTTTGGCTGGCTAATTCCTCCTACTCACTACTCATATTTCAACTTAAATGCCACTTCATCTAGAAATCTCTAATACTTAAGGATTTGGTTAACACCTAATATAAGATCCTATATCAGGAGGAACTTAGCATTTTTCTTTCTTAACATCCACTACGCCTGTTATTAGTTATTCAGTGTCTGTTTTCATTCCCAGACA
>NW_024353607.1:0-1374 GCF_902729225.1 Pteropus medius
CACTGCAGACAGCTGTGGGTCTGAATTCGGCCTCCGTGCCTTAGGAGCTTTGCGATCAGCTCTTTGAGCCTTTTATTTCTTCATTTTGAATGCGTCCACGGGGACCATTACGACCATCCCAGGCTGAAAGGTGAGGGAGAGGGAGGTGTCTGCTTCCGTCCTGAAGTCTGATTTCCACTCGGAAAGCGGGAAGGAGCCGAGGCCTTAGGAAGGAGCCCCGGGGCCTCTGGGATGAAAAGAGATCATGCTGAATTGTGGCTCTGGAACGCCCGGTGTCCACACTGCGGGGAGGTGGAGGTGCTAGGAGCGGCCTGTCTTCTGTGGTAGACCAGGGGTCCACGCAGGTTTCCTTAGAAAATCCACCATATACATATATATGCATATAGATGAATATATATATGCATATATATGTATATGGTAGCTTTGGCGAAAAGCTCTCTGGTGACGTCCATTTTGAGCCAGAATCGCAGACTTCCGAGAAAAGGCTCACTTGCGGCAAATTCACAGCCCTCCCAGGGCCTTGGGGCTCTGTGGGCCATGCCCGGTCATCTGCGGGTACTGGGGTGGCGAAGTTGGAGGAGCACTCACTGACACTTTGAGCTCCTAGAGGTACAAACTACGTGTCATTCATCTCTGCATCCTCTTGCAGGGGTCATGGCCGCCCACAGACAGCGTACCCAGGGATTCTTTGGCCCTCCGTCATGGCGGCCGTCACCCGCTGGAAAGAGTTCAGGTGGAAGACACTGCAGACAGCTGTGGGTCTGAATTCGGCCTCCGTGCCTTAGGAGCTTTGCGATCAGCTCTTTGAGCCTTTCATTTCTTCATTTTGAATGCGTCCACGGGGACCATTACGACCATCCCAGGCAGAAAGGTGAGGGAGAGGCAGGTGTCTGCTTCCGTCCTGAAGTCTGATTTCCACTGCAGAAAGCGGGAAGGAGCCGAGGCCTGAGGAAGGAGCCCAGGGGCCTCCGGGATGAAAAGAGATCATGCTGAATTGTGGCTCTGGAACGCCCGGTGTCCACACTGCGGGGAGGTGGAGGTGCTAGCAGCGGCCTGTCTTCCTGTGGCTGAGCCAAGGGGTCCATGAGTTTCTTGAAAATCCTGTATATATATATGCTGTATAATAAGCAACATATGTATACTCTCTCAGCAAGCTAACTAACAAAAAGCTCTCTGGTGACGTCTATTTTGAGCCAGAATCGCAGACTTCCGAGAAAAGGCTCACTTGCGGCAAATGCACAGCCCTCCCGGGGCCTTGGGGCTCTGTGGGCGATGCTCGGTCATCTGCGGGTACTGGGGTACCGAATTGGAGGAGCACTCACTGCCACTTTGAGCTCCTAGAGGTACAAACTACGTCTCATTCGTCTCTGTATC
>NW_024353608.1:0-456 GCF_902729225.1 Pteropus medius
AGCATGATCTCTTTTCATCCCAGAGGCCCCGGGGCTCCTTCCTAAGGCCTCGGCTCCTTCCCGCTCTCCGCAGTGGAAATCAGACTTGAGGACGGAAGCAGAAACCTCCCTCTCCCTCACCTTTCTGCCTGGGATGGTCGTAATGGTCCATGTGGACGCTTTCAAAATGAAGAAATGAAAGGCTCAAAGAGCTGATCGCAAAGCTCCTAAGGCACGGAGGCCGAATTCAGACCCACAGCTGTCTGCAGTGTCTCCCAACTGAAGTCTTTCCAGCGGGTGTCGGCAGCCATGGACGGAGGGGCCAAAGCATCCCTGGGTACGCTGTCTGTGGGTGGCCCTGATCCCTGCAAGAGCATACAGAGACGAAAGAGACGTAGTTTGTACCTCTAGGAGCTCAAAGTGTCAGTGAGTGCTCCTCCAACTTCGGTACCCCAGTACCCGCAGATGACCGAGCAT
>NW_024353609.1:0-1058 GCF_902729225.1 Pteropus medius
TTTGATCCTGGACAAGTCCGGTCTTCAAAGGAGACATGGAATTGTGACCCCAGTGCTATAGAACCTGGGACTGCTCAGAGGCCCTCCCACCTCAAGCAGTCCCAGAGGTCCCCCTGCCGGGGCAGCTGCCCTCACCGCGGATGGCCCTGGCTGTGTTATAGAATGTGGGGCTACATGCCAGAGCTGCTTCAGCCAGGACTTCTGCATCCAGTGCAAGAGGCGGTTTTACCTGTACAAAGGAAAGTGTCTACCCACCTGCCCACCAGGCACCACGGCCCAGCAGAGCACACAGGAGTGCCAAGGTGAGTGAGGTCCCGCTCGCCCTGCCCTTTTTCATCCTTCCCAGAAGCAGGGGTTGGTGAGGGGTGTCAGGAGACCCGGAAGAAATCATAGTAGAATGTCACATGGTGATGGAAGGCCCAACACCACCATGTCAGGCACACATTATAACTCTTCGGTATGCTAGAACTATTAACTAGAATAGAATAAACTTAGCTAGAATAAACACCGTTATTGTGATTACTATTACTGCCAGCACTGGCATCATTGTTACCAAGGGAGGCAGCTGAGTACAGAAGAGCCCTGATTTTGAAATAAAAAAGACCTGCTTTCAAATCTTAGCTCTGAAATTTACATTAGTGACCTTGAACAAGTTACTTAAGCTCTCTGTTTCTCAGTTTCTCCAAATGGAAAGGGAAAAAAAGTTACCGTAGAACATAGAACCTACCTCATGGGGAGGATTGTTATGAGGATGAAATTAATGAATACAGTTTAAAGTACTTAATACAGAAACTAACACACAGTTAGTGCTCAATGCATGTCATTATTATACATGTTATATCAGCCGTCGATCACTGCTGTTTTCCCACTACTATTTTTCAGACTCCTGTGTGAGCTCCTCTTCTGTGATCTGTCCTTACGTGAGGCTGTTCTGTTGTGTTCTCACCTGAATCATGTATCTCTGCCCACACATTCTGTCTGGTCTCATGTTCATGATCATTCCAAAATCTGTTTGTGACTCACTGTCCCTGGCCAAATCCCTCCCTGAGCAGCAGACC
>NW_024353610.1:0-3070 GCF_902729225.1 Pteropus medius
GTCACCCGCTGAAAACAGTTCAGTTGGGAGACACTGCAGACAGCTGTGGGTCTGAATTCGGCCTCCGTGCCTTAGGAGCTTTGCGATCAGCTCTTTGAGCCTTTCATTTCTTCATTTTGAATGCGTCCACGGGGACCATTACGACCATCCCAGGCAGAAAGGTGAGGGAGAGGGAGGTGTGTGCTTCCGTCCTGAAGTCTGATTTCCACTGCGGAAAGCGGGAAGGAGCCGAGGCCTTAGGAAGGAGCCCCGGGGCCTCTAGGATGAAAAGAGATCATGCTGAATTGTGGCTCTGGAACGCCCGGTGTCCACACTGCGGGGAGGTGGAGGTGCTAGGAGCAGCCTGTCTTCTGTGGTAGACCAGGGGTCCACGCAGGTTTCCTTCGAAATTCCACCATATACATATATATGCATATAGATGAATATATATATGCATATATATGTATATGGTAGCTTTGGCAAAAAACTCTCTGGTGACGTCCATTTCGAGCCAGAATCGCAGACTTCCGAGAAAAGGCTCACTTGCGGCAAATGCACAGCCCTCCCGGGGCCTTGGGGCTCTGTGGGCGATGCTCGGTCTTCTGCGGAGACTGGGGTGCCGAAGTTGGAGGAACACTCACTGACACTTTGAGCTCCTAGAGGTACAAACTACGTCTCATTCGTCTCTGTATGCTCTTGCAGGGTTCAGGGCCACCCACAGACAGCGTACCCAGGGATGCTTTGGCCCCTGCGTCCATGGCGGCCATCACCCGCTGGAAAGAGTTCAGTTGGGAGACACTGCAGACAGCTGTGGGTCTGAATTCGGCCTCCGTGCCTTAGGAGCTTTGCGATCAGCTCTTTGAGCCTTTCATTTCTTCATTTTGAATGCGTCCACGGGGACCATTACGACCATCCCAGGCTGAAGGTGAGGGAGAGGGAGGTGTCTGCTTCCGTCCTGAAGTCTGATTTCCACTGCGGAAAGCGGGAAGGAGCCGAGGCCTGAGGAAGGAGCCCCGGGGCCTCGGGGATAAAAAGAGATCATGCTGAATTGTGGCTCTGGAACGCCCGGTGTCCACACTGCGGGGAGGTGGAGGTGCTAGGAGCGGCCTGTCTTCTGTGGGAGACCAGGGGTCCACGCAGGTTTCGCTAATTCCACCATATACATATATATGCATAGATGAATATATAATATATATATAATATATGTTAACTTTTTTCTGGCAGCTCTCTGGTGGCGTCCATTTGAGCCAGAATATGTAGACTTCAGAAAAAGGCTCACTTGCTGCAAATGCACAGCCCTCCCGGGGCCTTGGGGCTCTGTGGGCGATGCTCGGTCATCTGCGGGTACTGGGGTAGCGAAGTTGGAGGAGCGCTCACCGACACTTTGAGCTCCTAGAGGTACAAACTACGTCTCATTCGTCTCTGTATCCTCTTGCAGGTTCACGGCCACCCACAGACAGCGTAGCCAGGGATGCTTTGGCCCCTCCGTCCATGGGGGCCGTCACCCGCTGGAAAGAGGTCAGCTGGGAGACACTGCAGACAGCTGTGGGTCTGAATTCGCCTCCGTGCCTTAGGAGCTTTGCGATCAGCTCTCTGAGCCTTTCATTTCTTCATTTTGAATGCGTCCACGGGGACCATCACGACCATCCCAGGCAGAAAGGTGAGGGCGAGGGAGGTGTCTGCTTCGTCCTGAAGTCTGATTTCCACTGCGGAAAGCGGGAAGGAGCCGAGGCCTTAGGAAGGAGCCCCGGGGCCTCTGGGATGAAAAGAGATCATGCTGAATTGTGGCTCTGGAACGCCCGGTGTCCACACTGCGGGGAGGTGGAGGTGCGAGGAGTGGCCTGTCTCCTGTGGTAGAGCAGGGGTCCAGGCAGGTTTCCTTCGAAAATCCACCATATACATATATATGCATATAGATGAACATATATATGCATATATATGTATATGGTAGCTTTGGCTAAAAGCTCTCTGGTGATGTCCATTTTGAGCCAGAATCGCAGACTTCCGAGAAAAGGCTCACTTGCGGCAAATGCACAGCCCTCCCGGGGCCTTGGGGCTCTGTGGGCCATGCCCGGTCATCTGCGGGTACTGGGGTGGCGAAGTTGGAGGAGCACTCACTGACACTTTGAGCTCTAGAGGTACAAACTACGTGTCATTCTTCTCTGCATCCTCTTGCAGGGGTCAGGGCCGCCCACAGACAGCGTTCCCGGGGATGCTTTGGCCCCTCCGTCCATGGCGGCCGTCACCCGCTGGAAAGAGTTCATTTCGGAGACACTGCAGACAGCTATGGGTCTGAATTCGGCCTCCGTGCCTTAGGAGCTTTGCGATCAGCTCTTTGAGCCTTTCATTTCTTCATTTTGAATGCGTCCCCGGAGACCATTACGACCATCCCAGGCTGAAAGGTGTCTGCTTCCGTCCTTAAGTCTGATTTCCACTGCGGAAAGCTGGAAGGAGCTGAGGCCTGAGGAAGGAGCCCCGGGGCCTCCGGGATGAAAAGAGATCATGCTGAATTGTGGCTCTGGAACGCCCGGTGTCCACACTGCGGGGAGGTGGAGGTGCTTGCAGCGGCCTGTCTTCTGTGGTAGACCAGGGGTCCACGCAGGTTTCTTCGAAAATCCACCATATACATATATATGCATATAGATGAATATATATATGCATATATATGTATATGGTAGCTTTGGCGAAAAGCTCTCTGGTGACGTCCATTTTGAGCCAGAATCACAGACTTCCGAGAAAAGGCTCACTTGCGGCAAATGCACAGCCCACCCGGGGCCTTGGGGCTCTGTGGGCCATGCCCGGTCATCTGCACGTACTGGGGTGGCGAATTTGGAGTAGCACTCACTGACACTTTGAGCTCCTAGAGGTACAAACTACGTGTCATTCGTCTCTGCATCCTCTTGCAGGGGTCAGGGCCGCACACAGACAGCGTACCCGGGGATGCTTTGGCCCCTCCGTCCATGGCGGCCGTCACCCGCTGGAAAGAGTTCAGTTGGGAGACACTGCAGACAGCTGTGGGTCTGAATTCGGCCTCCGTGCCTTAGGAGCTTTGCGATCAGCTCTTGAGCCTTTCATTTCTTCATTTTGAATG
>NW_024353611.1:0-570 GCF_902729225.1 Pteropus medius
ATTTTTATAACCAGTGTTTGGAACTCTGCATCTGGTAGATTGCTTGTCTCCATTTTGATTAGCTCTTTTTCTAGAGTTTTATTTTGTTCTTTCATTTGGGACGTATTTCTTTGTCTCCCTATTTTGGCTGCCTCCTTGTGTTTGTTTCTATGTATTAGATAGAGCTGTTATTTTCCCGGTCTTAGTAGAGTGGCTTTACGTAGTAAGTGTTCTGAGAGGCCCAGTGGCACAGTCACTGGGCCTCTCAGAACACAGTCACTGGACCCAAGTGCTCCAGGTGTATCTCTTGTGTGGGTCGTGTGTGCCCTCCTGTTGTAATTGAGCCTTGTTTGCTTTTTGCACATCAATGGGAGAGATTCACCCTCAGACTGATTGGTTGTAAGAACTGGCTGTGACTATAGTGGAGGTGCTGTTGTGTGAAGCTGACCCTACAGAGCAGAATTTGCTTTAGCAGGGCTCTGGTGCCTACTGAATCTGCCCTTTGGGTATATCATTTGTAGAGGTGATTGGGTGATACTCTCGTGTGGTCTGAAGCTGACAATCAGGTGTATTGGTTCTGGAGCTTATTGG
>NW_024353612.1:0-435 GCF_902729225.1 Pteropus medius
GAGATGAAAGGACTTGCCCTGAGGTCTTGCAGCCAGTAGGTGGCAGAACCCAGATTCCAATCTAGAGGTCAGGCGTCAGAGCCTCTAGATTTTACTCTAGGATGACTCTACATACTTAGAGCAAACCTGAATTATTGTATAGTGTAAACAATAATTCAGGTTTCTGAACCTAGTCCTGATAGAATCTGGGCAGGAGTTTCCTGGACTTCGGGATCCCTTGATGCTAAGATGGGAACAGGATGTTTAGACCCTGTTTTGACCTCATTGTTTTAACCTCTGAATGAACCAACGTAGATGAATTCTTATTGAGATGAGTGAATCAGAAATAGGAAGCCAGTGATTGAGACAGAGACACTCAGAGACAAGGAGACAGAGGAAATAGAAAGAGACAGACAGAGAGAGAGGGAAGTGGAGAGAGAGAGAGAGAGAGAGAGA
>NW_024353613.1:0-383 GCF_902729225.1 Pteropus medius
CTTTGGCCCCTCCGTCCATGGCGGCCGTCACCCGCTGGAAAGAGTTCAGTTGGGAGACACTGCAGACAGCTGTGGGTCTGAATTCGGCCTCCGTGCCTTAGAGCTTTGCGATCACCTCTTTGAGCCTTTCATTTCTTCATTTTTAATGCGACCACGGGGACCATTACGACCATCCCAGGCAGAAACGTGAGGGAGAGGGAGGTGTCTGCTTCCGTCCTGAAGTCTGATTTCCACTGCGGAAAGCGGGAAGGAGCCGAGTCCTGAGGAAGGAGCCCCGGGGCCCATGGGATGAAAAGAGATCATGCTGAATTGTGGCTCTGGAACGCCCGGTGTCCACACTGCGGGGAGGTGGAGGTGCTAGGAGCGGCCTGTCTTCTGTGGTA
>NW_024353614.1:0-363 GCF_902729225.1 Pteropus medius
GAGAGGATGGTGGGTGACGCCCGGGTCGGGGTCTTGCCGAGCACCAAGACTGGGGAGGCGGGTGGCCCGGGGCCTGGGCAGTCCTAGGATGCGAGAGCGCCCACCCAGACCTTCGGCACGGCCGGCGCCAGGCCAAGGCCCGGGATGAAGGGGCGAGGCGGGCGCGCGCTCTCCCGGCCCCCCGAAGCCCTGCGCGCAGCTTTCGGGACCTCGGAGCGCGGGTAGCTCCTGCCGGGCGAGGGGTCTGCACGGCCTCATCTGTCTCGCCAGCGCGGTGGCGCGTGGGGGTGACGCCTCCCGACTGGGGCGCGGGCAGCTGAGGCGAGCGCTCGTCCGCGCCGGCCGCGGCCATGGCTGCCGCTC
>NW_024353615.1:0-885 GCF_902729225.1 Pteropus medius
CTAACCCTAACCCTAAACCTCACCATAAACCTACCCCTAAATAAAACATAAATTGAACCATAATCTTAACCCTAACCCTAACACTAAACATAATCCTGATGCTAACCATAAAAATAAAGATAATCCTAACCTAATTTCTACCTCTAACCTGAAATTTTACACTAACAATAACCCAAACCTTAACCCCTTACCCTAACACTAAAGCAAATCCAAAAGTTAACACTAACTGTAACACTAACCTAAATACTAATCCTAACTCTTATGTAATACCCTAACGCTAATGCTAAATTTAGAGCCAAAACTAATACTAACACTAACCTAACCCTAACTCTAACTCTAACCTAAACCTAACCGTAATCTTAATGCTAACCTATACATAAACATAACCCTAACCCTAACACTAACGCCAAGCCCTAACCCTAAGCCAAACCCTACCCTCATCCTAAACTTTAAACTACAGTTAATCCTAATCCTAATTCTAACCCTATATTTAAGCCTAGAACAAGATCCAACCCTACTGTATTTTTAACATTAATCCTAAACCAGATCATAACCCTAAAACTAAAACTAATCCTAAACGTAATCCTATCCTAACCTAACATTAAACCCAAACCTAAATTTTAAACTAACAATAAATCTAACCCAAAAACCTTACCCTATACCTAATCCTAACCCAACTTTAACTCTATAACTGATCCTAACCCTAAAAGTAAAGCTAATCCTAAATCTATTTCTAACCGTAACCCTATCACTAACAATAACACTAATCCTAATCCATAACCGAAACGTAACCCTAAAACTAATGCTAACCTAACTCTAAAATAATCCAAACCCTAAACATAACACTAATCATAACTTTAAACTCTAACCCTAAACTTAACCATA
>NW_024353616.1:0-306 GCF_902729225.1 Pteropus medius
GTGTGTGAGTCACCTGCAGGAACTAAGGGAAAGATTTGCGTTCCTCCATCAGTTTGTAGTCATCAGGATCACAGTTCCCACCAGCATGTCAAGGCCAACGCCATGAAAGTCACTGCTTTAGCTCATTTAATAAATGAGAAAACCAGGGCCCAGAGAAGTGAAATGACTTTAACAAAGCTATAGTTGTCATGGAGACCCCAAAAAGGATTTTCTAAGTGTTATAAAGGTGTTATAAAGGTGTGTTAGGAGGCAGAGTTGTGGGATTTTCAGGTACGTAGTCTGTTCTATTTAGTCACTCCCTCCAGA
>NW_024353617.1:0-446 GCF_902729225.1 Pteropus medius
TTTCTTTCTTTCTTTCTTTCTTTCTTTCTTTCTTTCTTTCTTTCTTTCTTTCTTTCTTTCTTTCTTTCTTTCTTTCTTTCCTTTTTTTCCTTCAGGAAAGGAAATAACCTGGGAAGCAGGATATCGGACAAAGTTGGAAGAACCACTTGGAAACTCTCAGAGTGGGGCAGAGATTAGTTATGGTAGGTTGAAAGTTGTAATAACAGCCTCCCCTCACCTCCCTCGTATTTTAGTGGCTCAGTACAATGAAACTATTTCTCATTTACTCAACATCCAATGTGAATGTACCTAGTTGGGCAACTCTCATGGACAAGAGTTCCATGAGGCAACTCAGGAATCCTGGCTCCTTCTAATGTGTGGCTCCACTGTTTTGTAGAGCTTGTGAATTCTCCGGGGCCCTGGAGACCTCCACTAGATTGTCTACACCCAGCAGCCCAAAGAACGAA
>NW_024353618.1:0-8925 GCF_902729225.1 Pteropus medius
AATGAGACCTGGTTGTACCTCTAGGAGCTCAAAGTGTCAGTGAGTGCTCCTCCAACTTCGGTACCCCAGTCTCCGCAGAGACCGAGCATGCAGCCCACAGAGCCCCAAGGCGGGAGGGCTTGCTGAAGCAGTAAGCCTTTTCTCGGAAGTCTGTGATTCTGGCTCACAATGGACGTCACCAGAGAACTTTTTGCCAAAGCTACCATATACATATATATGCATATATATGTTCATCTATATGCATATATATGTATATGGTGGATTTTCGAAGGAAACCTGCGTGGACACCTGGTCTACCACAGAAGACATGCCGCTCCTAGCACCTCCACCTCCCCGCAGTGTGGACACCGGGCGTTCCAGAGCCACAATTCAGCATGATCTTTTTTCATCCCGGAGGCCCCGGGGCTCCTTCCTCAGGCACGGCTCCTTCCCGCTTTCCGCAGTGGAAATCAGACTTCAGGACGGAAGCAGACACCTCCCTCTCCCTCACCTTTCTGCCTGGGATGGTCATAGTGGTCCCCGTGGACGCATTCAAAATGAAGAAATGAAAGGCTCAAAGAGCTGATCGCAAAGCTCCTAAGGCACGGAGGCCGAATTCAGACCCACAGCTGTCTGCAGTGTCTCCCAACTGAACTCTTTTCAGCGGGTGACGGCCGCCATGGGCGCAGGGGCCAAAGCATCCCTGGGTACGCTGTCTGTGGGTGGCCCTGAACCCTGCAAGAGCATACAGAGACGAATGAGACGTAGTTTGTACCTCTAGGAGCTCAAAGTGTCAGTGAGTGCTCCTCCAACTTCGCTACCCCAGTACCCGCAGATGACCGAGCATCGCCCACAGAGCCCCAAGGCCCCGGGAGGGCTGTGCATTTGCCGCAAGTGAGCCTTTTCTCGGAAGTCTGCGATTCTGGCTCCAAATGGACGTCACCAGAGAGCTTTTCGCCAAAGCTACCATGTACATATATATGCATATATATCTTCATCTATATGCATATATATGTATATGGTGGATTTTCGAAGGAAACCTGCGTGGACCCCTGGTCCACCACAGAAGACAGGCCGCTCCTAGCACCTCCACCTCCGCGCAGTGTGGACACCGGGCGTTCCAGAGCCACAATTCAGCATGATCTCTTTTCATCCCAGAGACCCCGGGGCTTCTTCCTCAGGCCTCGGCTCCTTCCGCTTTCCGCAGTGGAAATCAGACTTCAGGACGGAAGCAGACACCTCCCTCTCCCTCACCTTTCTGCCTGGGATGGTCGTAATGGTCCCCATGGACACATTCAAAATGAAGAAATGAAAGGCTCAAAGAGCTGATCGCAAAGCTCCTAAGGCACGGAGGCCGAATTCAGACCCACAGCTGTCTGCAGTGTCTCCCAACTGAACTCTTTCCAGCGGGTGGCGAAGCGCCATGGGCCGCGGGCAAAAGCATCCTAGGTACGCGCTGTCTGTCCGGTGGCCCTGAACCTAAGAGCATACAGAACGAATGAGACGTAGTTTGTACCTCTAGGAGCTCAAAGTGTCAGTGAGTGCTCCTCCAACCCGGTACCCAGTCCCATGAAGACCGAGCATAAGCCTGAGGCCCCAAGGCCCTGGGAGGGCTGTGCATTTGCCGCAAGTGAGCCTTTTCTCGGAAGTCTGCGATTCTGGCTCAAAATGGACGTCACCAGAGAGCTTTTTGCCAAAACTACCATATACATATATATGCATATATATGTTCATCTATATGCATATATATGTATATGGTGAATTTTCGAAGGAAACCTGCGTGGACCCCTGCTCTACCACAGAAGACAGGCCGCTCCTCGCACCTCCACCTCCCCGCAGTGTGGACACCGGGCGTTCCAGAGCCACAATTCCGCATGATCTCTTTTCATCCCAGAGGCCCCGGGGCTCCTTCCTAAGGCCTCGGCTCCTTCCCGCTTTCCGCGGTGGAAATCAGACTTCAGGACGGAAGCAGACACCTCCCTCTCCCTCACCTTTCTGCCTGGGATGGTCGTAATGGTCCCGTGGACGCATTCAAAATGAAGAAATGAAAGGCTCAAAGAGCTGATCGCAAAGCTCCTAAGGCACGGAGGCCGAATTCAGACCCACAGCTGTCTGCAGTGTCTCCCAACTGAACTCTTTCCAGCGGGTGACGGCCGCCATGGATGCAGGGGCCAAAGCATCCCTGGGTACGCTGTCTGTGGGTGGCCCTGAACCCTGCAAGAGCATACAGAGACGAATGAGACGTAGTTTGTACCTCTAGGAGCTCAAAGTGTCAGTGAGTGCTCCTCCAACTTCGGTACCCCAGTACCCGCAGATGACCGAGAATCGCCCACAGAGCCCCAAGGCCCCGGGAGGGCTGTGCATTTGCCCCAAGTGAGCCTTTTCTCGGAAGTCTGCGATTCTGGCTCAAATGGACGTCACCAGAGAGCTTTTTGCCAAAGCTACCATATACATATATATGCATATATATGTTCATCTATATGCATATATATGTATATGGTGGATTTTCGAAGGAAACCTGCCTGGACCCCTGCTCTACCACAGAAGACAGGCCGCTCCTCGCACCTCCACCTCCCCGCAGTGGGGACACCGGGCGTTCCAGAGCCACAATTCAGCATGATCTCTTTTCATCCCAGAGGCCCCGGGGCTCCTTCCTAAGGCCTCGGCTCCTTCCCGCTTTCCGCAGTGGAAATCAGACTTCAGACGGAAGCAGACACCTCCCTCGCCCTCACCTTTCTGCCTGGGATGGTCGTGATGGTCCCCATGGACGCATTCAAAATGAAGAAATGAAAGGCTCAGAGAGCTGATGGCAAAGCTCCTAAGGCACGGAGGCCGAATTCAGACCCACAGCTGTCTGCAGTGTCTCCCAGCTGACCTCTTTCCAGCGGGTGACGGCCCCCATGGACGGAGGGGCCAGCATCCCTGGCTACGCTGTCTGTGGGTGGCCGTGAACCCTGCAAGAGGATACAGAGACGAATGAGACGTAGTTTGTACCTCTAGGAGCTCAAAGTGTCAGTGAGTGCTCCTCCAACTTCGCTACCCCAGTACCCGCAGATGACCGAGCATCGCCCACAGAGCCCCAAGGCCCTGGGAGGGCTGTGCATTTGCCGCAAGTGAGCCTTTTCTCGGAAGTCTGCGATTCTGGCTCGAAATGGACGTCACCAGAGAGCTTTTTGCCAAAGCTACCATATACATATATATGCATATATATGTTCATCTATATGCATATATATGTATATGGTGGATTTTCAAGGAAACCTGCCTGGACCCCTGCTCTACCACAGAAGACAGGCCGCTCCTCGCACCTCCACCTCCCCGCAGTGTGGACACCGGGCGTTCCAGAGCCACAATTCAGCATGATCTCTTTTCATCCCAGAGGCCCTGGGCTCCTTCCTAAGGCCTCGGCTCCTTCCCGCTTTCCGCAGTGGAAATCAGACTTCAGGACGGAAGCAGACACCTCCCTCTCCCTCCCTTTTCTGCCTGGGATGGTCGTAATGGTCCCCGTGGACGCATTCAAAATGAAGAAATGAAAGGCTCAAAGAGCTGATCGCAAAGCTCCTAAGGCACGGAGGCCGAATTCAGACCCACAGCTGTCTGCAGTGTCTCCCAACTGAACGCTATCCAGCGGGCGACGGCCGTCATGGACGGAGGGGCCAAAGCATCCCTGGGTACGCTGTCTGTGGGTGGCCCTGAACCCTGCGAGAGGATACAGAGACGAATGAGACGTAGTTTGTACCTCTAGGAGCTCAAAGTGTCAGTGAGTGCTCCTCCAACTTCGGTACCCCAGTCTCCGCAGAAGACCGAGCATCGCCCACAGAGCCCCAAGGCCCCGGGAGGGCTGTGCATTTGTCGCAAGTGAGCCTTTTCTCGGAAGTCTGCGATTCTGGCTCGAAATGGACGTCACCAGAGAGCTTTTTGCCAAAGCTACCATATACATATATATGCATATATATGTTCATCTATATGCATATATATGTATATGGTGGATTTTAGAAGAAAACCTGCGAGGACCCCTGGTCTACCACAGAAGACAGGCCGCTCCTAGCACCTCCACCTCCCCGCAGTGTGGACACCGGGCGTTCCAGAGCCACAATTCAGCATGATCTCTTTTCATCCCAGAGGCCCCGGGGCTCCTTCCTAAGGCCTCGGCTCCTTCCCGCTTTCCGCAGTGGAATCAGACTTCAGGACGGAAGCAGACACCTCCCTCGCCCTCACCTTTCTGCCTGGGATGGTCGTGATGGTCCCCGTGGACGCATTCAAAATGAAGAAATGAAAGGCTCAGAGAGCTGATCGCAAAGCTCCCAAGGCACGGAGGCCGAATTCAGACCCACAGCTGTCTGCAGTGTCTCCCAGCTGACCTCTTTCCAGCGGGTGACGGCCGCCATGGACGCAGGGGCCAAAGCATCCCTGGGTACGCTGTCTGTGGGTGGCCCTGAACCTGCAAGAGCATACAGAGACGAATGAGACGTAGTTTGTACCTCTAGGAGCTCAAAGTGTCAGTGAGTGCTCCTCCAACTTCGCTACCCCAGTACCCGCAGATGACCGAGCATCGCCCACAGAGCCCCAAGGCCCCGGGAGGGCTGTGCATTTGCCGCAAGTGAGCCTTTTCTCGGAAGTCTGCGATTCTGGCTCGAAATCGACGTCACCAGAGAGCTTTTTGCCAAAGTTACCATATACATATATATGCATATATATGTTCATCTATATGCATATATATGTATATGGTGGATTTTCGAAGGAAACCTGCCTGGACCCCTGCTCTACCACAGAAGACAGGCCGCTCCTCGCACCTCCACCTCCCCGCAGTGTGGACACCGGGCGTTCCAGAGCCACACCAGCATGATCTCTTTTCATCCCAGAGGCCCCGGGGCTCCTTCCTAAGGCCTCGGCTCCTTCCCGCTTTCCGCAGTGGAAATCAGACTTCAGGACGGAAGCAGACACCTCCTCGCCCTCACCTTTCTGCCTGGGATGGTCGTGATGGTCCCCGTGGACGTATTCAAAATGAAGAAATGAAAGGCTCAGAGAGCTGATCGCAAAGCTCCTAAGGCACGGAGGCCGAATTCAGACCCACAGCTGTCTGCAGTGTCTCCCAGCTGACCTCTTTCCAGCGGGTGACGGCCCCCATGGACGGAGGGGCCAGCATCCCTGGCTACGCTGTCTGTGGGTGGCCGTGAACCCTGCAAGAGGATACAGAGACGAATGAGACGTAGTTTGTACCTCTGGGAGCTCAAAGTGTCAGTGAGTGCTCCTCCAACTTCGCTACCCCAGTACCCGCAGATGACCGAGCATCGCCCACAGAGCCCCAAGGCCCCGGGAGGGCTGTGCATTTGCTGCAAGTGAGCCTTTTCTCGGAAGTCTGCGATTCTGACTCGAAATGGACGTCACCAGAGAGCTTTTTGCCAAAGCTACCATATACATATATATGCATATATATGTTCATCTATATGCATATATATGTATATGGTGGATTTCCGAAGGAAACCTGCCTGGCCCCCTGCTCTACCACAGGAGACAGGCCGCTCCTCGCACCTCCACCTCCCCGCAGTGTGGACACCGGGCGTTCCAGAGCCACAATTCAGCATGATCTCTTTTCATCCCAGAGGCCCCGGGGCTCCTTCCTAAGGCCTGGCTCCTTCCCGCTTTCCGCAGTGGAAATCAGACTTCAGGACGGAAGCAGACACCTCCCTCGCCCTCACCTTTCTGCCTGGGATGGTCGTGATGGTCCTCGTGGACGCATTCAAAATGAAGAAATGAAAGGCTCAGAGAGCTGATCGCAAAGCTCCTAAGGCACGGAGGTCAGGTCAGACCACAGGCTGGCCTGCAGTACCCCTCAGCTGGTCTTTTCCATGGGTGACGGCTCCCTATGGACGGAGGGGCCAAAGCCTCCCTGGGTACGGTGTCTGTGGGTGGCCCTGAACCCTGCAAGAGGATACAGAGACGAATGAGACGTAGTTTGTACCTCTAGAGCTCAAAGTGTCAGTGAGTGCTCCTCCAACTTCGGTACCCCAGTACCCGCAGATGACCGAGCATCGCCCACAGAGCCCCAAGGCCCCGGGAGGGCTGTGCATTTGCCGCAAGTGAGCCTTTTCTCGGAAGTCTGCGATTCTGGCTCGAAATGGACGTCACCAGAGCTTTTTGCCAAAGCTACCATATACATATATATGCATATATATGTTCATCTATATGCATATATATGTATATGGTGGATTTTCGAAGGAAACCTGCGTGGACCCCTGCTCTACCACAGAAGACAGGCCGGTCCTCGCACCTCCACCTCCCCGCAGTGTGGACACCGGGCGTTCCAGAGCCACAATTCAGCATGATCTCTTTTCATCCCAGAGGCCCCGGGGCTCCTTCCTAAGGCCTCGGCTCCTTCCCGCTTCCGCAGTGGAAATCAGACTTCAGGACGGAAGCAGACACCTCCCTCGCCCTCACCTTTCTGCCTGGGATGGTCGTGATGGTCCCCGTGGACGCATTCAAAATGAAGAAATGAAAGGCTCAGAGAGCTGATCGCAAAGCTCCAAGGCACGGAGGCCGAATTCAGACCCACAGCTGTCTGCAGTGTCTCCCAGCTGACCTCTTTCCAGCGGGTGACGGCCCCCATGGACGGAGGGGCCAAAGCATCCCTGGCTACGCTGTCTGTGGGTGGCCGTGAACCCTGCAAGAGGATACAGAGATGAATGAGACGTACTTTGTACCTCTAGGAGCTCAAAGTGTCAGTGAGTGCTCCTCCAACTTCGCTACCCCAGTACCCGCAGATGACCCAGCATCGCCCACAGAGCCCCAAGGCCCCGGGAGGGCTGTGCATTTGCCGCAAGTGAGCCTTTTCTCGGAAGTCTGCGATTCTGGCTCGAAATGGACGTCACCAGAGAGCTTGTTGCCAAAGCTACCATATACATATATATGCATATATATGTTCATCTATATGCATATATATGTATATGGTGGATTTTCGAAGGAAACCTGCGTGGACCCCTGCTCTACCACAGAAGACAGGCCGCTCCTCGACCTCCACCTCCCCGCAGTGTGGACACCGGGCGTTCCAGAGCCACAATTCAGCATGATCTCTTTTCATCCCAGAGGCCCCGGGGCTCCTTCCTAAGGCCTCGGCTCCTTCCCGCTTTCCGCAGTGGAAATCAGACTTCAGACGGAAGCAGACACCTCCCTCGCCCTCACCTTTCTGCCTGGGATGGTCGTGATGGTCCCTGTGGACGCATTCAAAATGAAGAAATGAAAGGCTCAGAGAGCTGATCGCAAAGCTTCTAAGGCACGGAGGCCGAATTCAGACCCACAGCTGTCTGCGGTGTCTCCCAGCTGACCTCTTTCCAGCGGGTGACGGCCCCCATGGACGGAGGGGCCAAAGCATCCCTGGCAACGCTGTCTGTGGGTGGCCGTGAACCCTGCAAGAGGATACAGAGAGAATGAGACGTAGTTTGTACCTCTAGGAGCTCAAAGTGTCAGTGAGTGCTCCTCCAACTTCGGTACCCCAGTCTCCGCAGAAGACCGAGCATCGCCCACAGAGCCCCAAGGCCTCGGGAGGGCTGTGCATTTGCCGCAAGTGAGCCTTTTCTCGGAAGTCTGCGATTCTGGCTCAAAATGGACGTCACCAGAGAGATTTTTGCCAAAGCTACCATATACATATATATGCATATATATGTTCATCTATATGCATATATATGTATATGGTGGATTTTCGAAGGAAACCTGCGTGGACCCATGCTCTACCACAGGAGACAGGCCGCTCCTCGCACCTCCACCTCCCCGCAGTGTGGACATCAAGCGTTCCAGAGCCACAATTCAGCATGATCTCTTTTCATCCCAGAGGCCCCGGGGCTCCTTCCTAAGGCCTCGGCTCCTTCCCGCTTTCCGCAGTGGAAATCAGACTTCAGGACGGAAGCAGACACCTCCCTCGCCCTCACCTTCTGCCTGGGATGGTCGTGATGGTCCCCGTGGACGCATTCAAAATGAAGAAATGAAAGGCTCAGAGAGCTGATCGCAAAGCTCCTAAGGCACGGAGGCCGAATTCAGACCACAGCTGTCTGCAGTGTCTCCCAGCTGACCTCTTTCCAGCGGGTGACGGCCCCCATGGACGGAGGGGCCAAAGCATCCCCGGCTACGCTGTCTGTGGGTGGCCGTGAACCCTGCAAGAGGATACAGAGACGAATGAGACGTAGTTTGTACCTCTAGGAGCTCAAAGTGTCAGTGAGTGCTCCTCCAACTTCGCTACCACAGTACCCGCAGATGACCGAGCATCGCCCACAGAGCCCCAAGGCCCCGGGAGGGCTGTGCATTTGCCGCAAGTGAGCCTTTTCGGAAGTCTGCGATTCTGGCTCAAAATGGACGTCACCAGAGAGCTTTTTGCCAAAGCTACCATATACATATATATGCATATATATGTTCATCTATATGCATATATATGTATATGCTGGATTTTCGAAGGAAACCTGCCTGGACCCCTGCTCTACCACAGGAGACAGGCCGCTCCTCGCACCTCCACCTCCCCGCAGTGCGGACACCGGGCGTTCCAGAGCCACAATTCCGCATGATCTCTTTTCATCCCAGAGGCCCCGGGGCTCCTTCCTAAGGCCTCGGCTCCTTCCCGCTTTCCGCAGTGGAAATCAGACTTCAGGACGGAAGCAGACACCTCCCCCTCCCTCACCTTTCTGCCTGGGATGGTCGTAATGGTCCCCGTGGACGCATTCAAAATGAAGAAATGAAAGGCTCAAAGAGCTGATCGCAAAGCTCCTAAGGCACGGAGGCCGAATTCAGACCCACAGTTGTCTGCAGTGTCTCCCAACTGAACTCTTTCCAGCGGGTGACGGCCGCCATGGACGGAGGGGCCAAAGCATCCTGGCATACGCTGTTCAGGTGGCCCTGAACCCCTGCAAGAGATACAGAGACGAATGAGACGTGTTTGTCACCTCTAGGAGTTCAAAAGTGTCATGA
>NW_024353619.1:0-737 GCF_902729225.1 Pteropus medius
GCAAATTCATGGCGTAAAACCACTGGAGCAACTAATGGGGTCTTCACACATCGCATCTCATTAAACGAGAGGGGTCCCGGCCACCCCCCCGCCCCCCGGGCCACAGCCCCGCAGCGGGGCGCAGCCACACCTGGGGACACAGCTGAGCCGCTTTGGCTGGGTCCCAATTCAGCTCTGACCAACTCCCCGACCTCCTTCTTTTTTAAAGGAATATGTTTCCAAATAGCAACATCCCATGGAAGCTGGTTTCCTGTTTGTCCCCTAGACGCTGGGGAGTCGTGAAGAATTCGTATCTCTCTGCTTCTGACCAACAGCCAACCTATTTACTTGTAGGAGTCCTCGGCAAATGCCCTTAGACACTCGTCCATGCTTCTAAGAGTAACTGAAAAAACTCCCAGTGCCAAGGGCACAAATGGTAAACCGATGGCTGCGTATCAAAAGATATCGCTCAGCTGCTATTGTATTTCTAACAGATGTGGATAATGGGGTCATGCGTTCACTTAACTATCTAGTTCATCATCCACGTGTGCACTTTTAATTGAAATTTAACCTTTATAGCCCATATTCCAAGCGGGAGCAGCACAAAAACATATCTCCATAGGTGCAGACAGTATGAGTTTCTCCCCAAGCAAATCTATATATGAACGCTACCTTTAATTTTATGTTGAGTTGAAAACAAACTCTGAAATACTGACTTTTTTTTATACCTGATCCCGCATTTCAGTTGCACCTGGGCA
>NW_024353620.1:0-442 GCF_902729225.1 Pteropus medius
GAGGACATCCACATCGGCTTCCTAACCCTATTTTATAAACCAGGTTTGCTCACATCTCTAAATACGCTCAACAGGACTCCTTTGCCTGCGGATTATCCACCACATGCCAAAAAATAGTCTGTTATACAACCCTGTCCCACCCCCTTCGCATCCCGTCATGTAGCCGACACCCAGCCACGGGGTGGGGGTGGGATTTTCTGAAAACCCGACGCTCGTTCCTTCGTGCTCTGTGCCTCGTGTCACACAGAGCATCGGTCACAGTAGTCTGGGGGGCCGGGTTCCGCTGTGGTCACAGATCTCAACGCGTTACCCAAACCAAGGTTTACTTTTCACTCAGGCCGCACGTCCCTCATGGGACAGCTGCTGCTGCGATTCATGATGGTGGGGCTGCCGCTGTGGACCCTGCCTGGTCAGGGACAGTGGCAAACCGCGGGCTGGCACC
>NW_024353621.1:0-531 GCF_902729225.1 Pteropus medius
ACCGAGCACTGAAACGGCCGTAAGGTTTTTCAAGATAAACTTCTGTCGCGCTCTGCCCCGCCCACCAAGTGCCCTCGCGGGGCGCGCTCACCTGTCCCCACGTGGAGTGCGCTCACCTGTCCCCACGGCCCAGCCCGGACTCTTCCTGTGGCGTCTTCCCCCAGGGCCTCGCGCCTGTCAGCGCAGAATCTTAATCACCGGATCCAGGTGACAACGTGCGGAAAATGGCAGGAGGGAAGCCATTCTTTTAAGACTACTTCTGATTTACGATGTGATTTCAGCCCATCAGTCAAACACCGCTCTCTGCATCGATAAAACGAGGGTGTACATTCCAGTGCCTTCCAGCGGCACGTGATGTCGTGTTCCCCAGGCTGAAGTCGCCCGCTGAGGTGAGAAGCCGTGACTTAGGCGGGACCGGCAGACGGCTCTGCCCCTCTACGGCGTGCTGTTCGCACATGACGCTGCTGTAGTTCCATGACTTAGATGCAGGCAGATTCCACATCGACGCTGAATTCTGGCTCCTCGTTAAAT